>NW_006916142.1:13740-16297 GCF_000464535.1 Endocarpon pusillum Z07020
ATGCCCTCTCGATGTAGAGCTCCCTTACCTGCTCCTAATCTCTAGCAACTGCCAGATAGGCCTTACGCTTTGTTCTATTAAGAGAGTGGCTCTGACTTAGTCTGAATTGATGCTTAATAGGCTAAGCCGCGTTTTGTTATCCCTTGAAGCTTCAGGAAGGCTATACTAGAGACTGCGCATGATCAGCAGCTATATGGCGGCTACATAAGGCTGCGTGAAGTACTCGCTGGTCTATAGTGGCCCAAAATAAGCAAGGAGATTCTGGAGTATGTACAGCCACGTGCAAAAGTATCCGGACAAAACGCGTCATTTTTGAACACGCGTTTTTTTACACCCTTTTTCAAACAACTACCATGGCTCAACGCAAGGCTCTAGCGCCTCTTGAAATTAATAGGAGCTATGGCAAGGAGTTATCTCCATACCAGCGAGGTCAAATTTCGGCGTACAAAGCCCTAGGGCTCACAACTCGAGAGATTGGTCAAAATCTGCATTGCGGCAAATCTACAATTTTTGATACCCTTGTTCAAAATCTAATGCGCAACCACGGCAAAAGCCTGCCTTGTTTAGGACGCCCTCAGGCCTTGAATAAGGTCTAAAAACGCAACATTCTACGCATTATTCGTATTAATCTGAAGATTACTTATCAAGAAATCAAGTCTGAAGTTGGTATTAGTGTTTATCAAAGTACTATCTATCGAATCCTTAAAGACGAAGGCATTACTAATTAGCTAGCCAAAAAAAGACCTTTATTAACTCTGTAATTAGCTGCTAAACAACTTATATAGTGTAAAGAACGACAAAATTAGACGTGAGCTAAGTGAAGCAAGATCATATTCAGTAATAAATATTCGCTTAAAAGAGGCAGTAAAGCATGTTAAACATAGGCCTTTCGTACACCACAACAACATTAGAATACTAATATAATTAATATATATAAGAAGGGCAAAGATATTAGTGTTATAATATAGAGTGCAATTTATAAAGAAGATCGTTCAGATATCATATTATTAGAGCGCGATCCTGATTCAGAGAAGTCAGGATATACTACTAACTCTTATCTGGTAGTGCTTCGTAAGCAGATGCCTCAGATATATAAACCAGGGCGCAAATTCATACAAGATAATGCTTGAATCCATACTACGAAGAAGATTATTAATTGGCTTCAAGAGGAGAGTATAGAGCTGATGGAATGGCCAGCCTATAGTCCTAATCTCAACCTAATTAAACATCTTTAGGCGCAACTTAAGCAATAGATTAATAATCACTACCCAGAGCTAATTAATATAGGCAAATCAGAGGAGGATTATTAACGATTATTTAGAGCTATTTATAAGGGTTAGGATGCTATAGGAGAAGAAGCTGTAGCCAATCTCATTAAGAGTATGGATAGTCGAGTAAATGCGGTCATTACGGCCAAAGAATAGTACACCAGATTCTGAATATCGACTACCTATTTAGGAAATTAGCCTAGCCTTAATCTCTGGATGTTTCTGAACATTTTGAGCTATTCTTTATTAGAATCCATCAAGTTGGTAACTTACTATAGTAATTTGTATGAATATGGTCTAAAATGTTAGTGGGGTGTGAAGGTAGGGTTGTCCGGATACTTTTGCACTAGTACTGTAATTCAGACCCTCTTCGCTATTTACGACTTCCTTAGCCTAATCCAACATTTTTCATCATAGCCCTGTGCATCTTGGTCCTGCTACGTAACAGGTCCTCTCTCTTGTTTTTGTTTATTAGTTCCCTTAATTAACATACTATAGTGTCGCTACTTTTCTTTCTCTTATAGCTAGTCTGTGCTATCACTACAATATTCCTCCTAGTTAGGTAAACAACAAAGGGCAGGGATGTTTAGCAATAGCATTTTATTCTTATTCTCCTAGTGTCGCTGTTATCTGCAACTCGTAGCCTACTAGCTAGACGTCTGAGTAAGAGTATCAAGTAGTATAGCTTAATGCTAGTACAGCTATATAGCTAATAACCTCTTTGTAAGGCAGCGCAAGCTGCCACAATAGCCGAATCCTAAAGCGGCTTAGCACCCTTATTTTCTATGCCCTTAGCATAGGAAATCCCTTTTAGGTAGCTACTAAAAAGCCTAGATAAGAGAAAATACATTATAACAGAGTAAGAACTTCAACACTTTAAAATATAAAAAAAACATAATATGCTTAAAATGATTTTTAGAAATAAGAGAAATAACAAGAATTCTTCTAGAATTCTATAGATACTTATAGACAGGCTGCTTATGAAGTGCTAGAAGCAATAAACAGCCGAAAAATTGATATAATTTAAGAATAGAGAAAGATTTCCAAGGATTTTTAGTAGAATTATGACGAAATGCAAAGGAATTCATTTCTTTAACGATAAGAGACATAACCTCTCAGTTAAAGAATAGCTGGAATAAGGCTAGAGGGTGCTAATGCTGATTATTCGGAAGGTTTCGAGGTTCAGAGGGATGTTGAACAATCGGAATTAGTTAAAAATTAGATAAAGGTCGAAGGATTTCGTTGATTTAGCGACCTTTGTTATATAGTAACCTGGCTAAATGCCCTAA
>NW_006916143.1:0-58744 GCF_000464535.1 Endocarpon pusillum Z07020
GGCCAATTAGCCCTCTCAGAAGGTCAACAATAATGCTAAGGGAGCCATCAAAGTGCGCTTAGACTAAGCCTAACTATGATATTACCTAGAGAGTACAAGGATGTACAGCTTAGTCGACTATAATCTAATAAAATCTTACTAATTATAAAGTATTTTACTGAAAATATGATTATAGTATGGTCAAAATATGCTTCTCTTATCATATTAGTATGGTGGTCATTTGACAGAATGACTGTCATTCTACTAATAGCACTTGGCGCCCTCAAGCATTACTAGTACTAGTACTTAATCCACAACTAATCTCAAGAAGGAAGGAAGAGGGGAACTTTATCTAATTAGAACGCTGATCCTCGCGGGCCGCATTTTTAGCTTACATCACTTTGCAGCCAATTACTTGAACTTGGCGGTCCTTTCACATTGGTACCATCCGGCTGATGAAGTGGATGAATGGAATTCTATCTACCTGCAGAATCTATCTCAGAAGGAGGAGAAGGCTAATCTATAGGGCGCTGACACGGGACCGCCAAGGGTTTGGCTGTACGCGTACGGCCAATTCCAACACCGGCTACTTACCAGGAGAAGGGTAGCTAAAGATATGCGCTAAGACTACAGAATTTTACCAAGCTACACGGAGTCGTGCTTCGAGGTCTCATCATAGTATCTAAACTCCGATTTCCCAGGGCTAGTAACTCTCTGAGCCAATGGACCCAGGTTTTAGCACGACGTTATTCCAGCTTCACATCACTCGCACTATTCTCCGCTGCACGTGCGGGAAGATTCTCCTTTCGGTAAACCAACGGGAGCGACGTGAAAAGCGATGGCCACTGCAGAGCCACATCGTCTTGCTTGTCTTTCAGGCAATATCTTAGCCATGAAAGCCATACCAGATTGTAGTAAGCGGCAAGGGCGGTAAATAGATGCCTAGATATGCAATACTAGTGTCCATAGCCGTGACTGTAGTGAAAATCACTTACCACCAACCATGACCCTCGAACACAATCCCCCACGGCAACCCGATATCTCGTCTCCAACGGCGCAGGTTTGAGCAGTATATGTTGTCCAGATTCCAAATCAAGAAGCCCAAGCCAACTGATGCCACGCCGCAAATTGTTAGCGCCCACATGGTGTGCAGTATTGACAAATCTCTCTCATCCACCCTCTTCTGCTCTTTCTCTGAATATGACGGGTTCTTCAGTCGTTTAGACGGCCGGAGAAGATATTCCATCTCGTACACGCCTTTGAAGATCACTGTTACTGCGAGTATGGCGAACGAATTCTGGTGAAAAACAGGATCCTTTAAATAATGGTAGTACAGCGTCACAAACATGCTGAATGAGCTTGTGAACAGTAGGACGAGGATTTTGACAACCCTGCTTTGGCCGAAGGAGAACATGGCAAAGAATGTGGTGGAGGTGAGGTAGATCATCGACAGTTCATCCAGAAGCTGCATCCAATCTGGCACGAATTTAGTCTTCGGATATACACCTTTCCGGGTCATGTTACAGTTGAGTGTCGTATGAAAGAACATGCTTCCAGTGCCGATGAACAGCATATTGAAGAACGCAACCTGACATGCTGGGTCGTGGTCGTTCTGTCGGCAATTCCGGATGCCCTTAACTGCAAGATACACAAAATAGACGTTTGTCAGAGTGTTGATGATCTCAGCGGAATATACCGTTGCGTAATAATCCTAGTTTCATTTATTTAGCCTCGTTGTGTCAAAAATGCGAAATTAGACACGTACCTCTTCGCACCAATTTAGGGTGGCGGTGACCGGGCTCCAGAATCCGTCCCCCGCTGGAGGGTAGGGGAAAGATGGTAAAGGAAATGGCATTGTAGCCTCTTGATGGGTAAAAATGACTAAGCTTGTGATGTTGTGAAGACGTGTAGAGAAGATATCTTAGAGGCTAGCGAGTCAGCACGCGGAACAACGCGGGACAGACGCCCACATCGGGTCCAGCCTCGTAGGATTTGGGGGCCAGCCTTGTCCTCCAGACCACTTTCGGTTTCTTTAGGCCTTCAAAGAGTGGACGTCGTCGCGTCAGGCTTACTGTTGGGTGCAACCGTCCAATCAGTAGCCATGTAATGGCTTATATGCAAGCTGGAGGCCCGCAGCCTTCAACTGGCCCTGATTCAGATTGCTTTCCCGCTTGAAGGCGCTGCGCATATTCAGCTTTGCAACTTGAGCCGCAGCAATGAGCGAGAGTTTAAGTCTTCTTGGAGCCCCGCCGCCGATTGAGATTAGTCGTTAGAAGCGTGCACATCCTCAAGCTAGCATATTCGGCAGACATCTCAGTATCAGTACGTTTCTCGACGATATTCGCGATGACTGCAGTTGCTAACTGAGTTAATGCAGAGCCAAGCTTTACGACATGACTTTTAAGACTCCGTTTCATTTTATTCTTGTCGCTCTCCTTTCTCCCGTCCTCGCAGCTACCAACCAGTTTCAGGGCTGGTACCCTGAATATCGTCACATATATCAGAGAATTCTACGTCAGAATTGCAGCGACGAATATGCCTTTTACCTCGCTGGCCAAAAGAACTCGACTCGCTTCGAACACCATGACAGATGGATGGGGGCAGTGAACACAAGCCAGTTAGTGTTTCCGGCCGCTAGCTGTGTCTTCGACCACACTACGGAGTGGATGAAGGTTAACATGGCTGGTGCAGCCGTGTTGCTTGGTCTTACACCGTCCATCCTCGCTGCTCTCGGGCCTTCAGTCGAAGAGACGTCCTCGCTCTTTATTATCGCGCGACGCCCTCTTCTTGGAATGTGTCTCGCCGCTGGAACACCTTCTTTATACCCGTTCCGAACTGTCGACTATAAAAAGGCGGTCGAGAACTTGCAAGTCAGGAACCCTCATGCGCGTCTACGACGCTTTACACCTCTCTCCCAGTATCTAGTGATGATCTTTGAATTCATTCTCGCCATTGGGGCCGTCGCAAACAACGCAACAAATAGTCGTCAGCTAGGCCTGCAAACAATTTGTGTGTTTGCACCGCAGTTATGGTACTTGCCAATATTGTGGGCATTCTTAGGCATTATTGCTCATATGTACTGTTCATGGGTGCTATGGGCCCATATCAACTGCGAGAGGCCATACAAGACATTCATCAATTGGCTCAGCATCCAGTTTACTCCTGTAGCAGAACTAAAGCCGCTGAGAGTCGAGCCCTGCGAAGAAACCCTCTTCTCAGTTGTCGTTTCTTGGTTCGTCTCGTTTAACATTGTTTGCCATCTCATCTTTGGTACCCTTGCTTTTTCAAGCCTGATATTCATCACTGTTAGGGATGCCGTGACCGTTATTAGTCGTTATTTGATTTCGCTCTTGGTTTGTCGAGCAATACTCGGGTACGAACTTGGTGTTCTAAGAGCTAAGTACAGGGAGGAACGTTGGCGACCAGAACCAGACCAAGAATTTCTGGCTTTGCAGACGGAAAGCGATCTGTCAGATGGTGCTGTTAATGTTATGGTCACGTGATTGAATGATGCATTTTAATTAGTCTTTGTGGTTCCTAAGCATTTTGTTCATTCGCTTGAAATCTTGGCATTTCACTTAGTGCACCTCATACAGGCAGTTCCTCCTTTTCCTAAAAAAAAAACACAATACAGAACATGAATCGAACGTGGTTTGACACGATCGTATCCTTGCCCAGACTTGGAGTGAGCATGGAGCTGACGCCCAGGAAGTCAGAGATTCCTAAGAATGTATCAAGAATGCGAGTAATAAGTCTTTTCGTTAACTAGAGAGTTCTCCGTGGACTGACTCCGGATGGATCTTTGAGCCAGCATCTGATAGAAATTCATGCCACGATTTCTCGGTCCTCACCATTCATCTACACCTAAGTATTCCGGCGTTCATATTCTGGTAGTCTAGCAGCTCCACTCATCCTGCTTTAATTTATAAGATGTCGAAAGATCCCTCAGGCTGCTCTGAGGTGGATATTTAGCTGAGTCCTAACTCTATTATAACCACCCTCCCAAGAATGCCACAACTGAGAATGTATTTGCGAATAGCAACATTCCCGAGGGAGAAACTGCATGGTACCCTTGGCAAAAAACCCATAGTATAATTATCTTGTTTCCTTGTACAATGATCAGGAAACATCCTCTCTAGTATACCATCTTGTAGAAGAAGAATATGGACCAAACTTTGAAAATGGGCATTGCAAACCAAGGTACCTCCTCGTCCGTCATGTTGATGACAATGGACTTCCCAATCGTCGCCCTCTGCGCCCCTTTTCCGAGAAGCATCGGGATCATCGCCCTCACCTTGGCTGCCCTCACAAACATTTCCTCCTCAAACACTTTGACTTTCTTGTCCAGCCCGCCCTTGGTGCTGGCAACTTGGGTTTCACTGAGAGCTCGGCCAACATTGATGGCGTCCTTCATTGCCAGATTGACGCTCTCGCCTGCATACGACGTCATCAGGTAAGCAGTGTCCCCCATCAGGGTGACGCCCGGGCCCCGCGTCCATCGATGGCCGACGGGGAGCATGTGCAAGGGGATTTGCCCGATATGTAGTCGTTGTCTGCGGCGTCGGTGATCTTTCACATAAAGGGCGCCCAATATTTGTACTCAGCCAACTGTGCCTTCTTCGCCTGCTCCGCATCATAGACATCATACCCACAGGTGTTCTCGTAATCTGCGGGCTTGACACTAGAGGTGCCCACCCAGATGGACTTGTCGCCCATTTGCTGTGCGGTGATGGAGCGGCTGTTAGAAGAGGAAAAAATGCTGCCGCGGTTGATAAAACTGTGGACATCAGGGAAGCAGGCCTCACAGTCCGAAATCTTAAAGAACATGCCGAAAACACCGGAGTAGTAAGGTTTCTTGTCCGTGAGGAGAGATGGAGGCTTGCTCCATGTCCCGTCCGCGCCCACGTCGAATCCCCTCTTGATGCCATTGGCGAAATGGAGGTTCAAGTCCTCGTCGACGTTTCTGACCCGGTAGGGTCAAACATAGTTTCTGCCTATCAATTTCAGACCTCCCCCGTGAGGTGCCTAGCGCCGTGCCAAGCGCCGTGCCGCCGAAGTTGGTGTAGTAAATCATATTCTAGTCACAGACCTTGATGGTCTCTCCGTGGAAAGGGTGTACCAAGATGTTCATCGTAGAGCCCACATTCATGCAGCGTAAGCGACCCTGTCTCCTCGTACAATTCCCAGGTCCCATCTTGGCCTCGAGCGTCGAATGAGTCCTCTGCTTCGAATACGAGGCCTCCGGCATCCGTACCGAGCAGCGAGCAGGCGAGGACCGAGCCAGCTGGGCTGGCGGCAATGATGGTGATGTTGAAAGGAGCCGTCAGGGTTTCTGGAGAGAGTGCGTTTTATTGTAGGACACTGCGTCCAGAACCGTCGACGATGTTAGGGACTAAACAGGCCCCGAGGTAACACCACTCCACACTTGTGAACACCCTGAATTTATATACTCCCTAGCCGCAGCATCGCCGTACTCGCCAGTTGTATCTTAAATAACGAGTAGTAAAGAAAGAGACGATGGATTTGTCTTGGGTTCGTATCCTCTCCGCGGGCAACAGATGGATGTAGCAATTAGCGCAAGTTTCTCATACTTTCTTGGTGCATAGGACGCAATCAATCCAAAGCTTCCACAATTGAGATCTGGCGTTATGTGATAATTAGGCCTAGCCCAAAAGTGAGTAATTACATGAGAGCGAATAATGACATGCTCGTTGTGTGATGTAAAGCTGAAATTACAAAGAATTTAGGGAGTGGTCATTTTGCTCGAGGTTTTGTGCCAAATACGCTCATTGCTACACTGCCAGCGGAGGGAATATATCGACACTAACTTAATTTGTTTCGAAGCGGATTTCCATGTTTGTAAAGTAATATATTTTGCAAATATTATAATAATTCAACGTCGGGTGCATGGTTTAATGGCATAATTCCCCTTTAGCACTAAACTCAAGTTTATGTGACAACTTTGGTAGGGGCGGTTCCCGGTTCGATTCCGGGTGCATCCAACGCCAGATTTGTTTTTTGTCGCTATTGATTCTTCTTCATAAGAAATAACATTCCAGATGATTGATTCTTATTATAGTATCCTGCACTGAATATGACAGCAGTATGGTTGACTCTCTTTCGGCCGAATCCTTGGCTGTAGAGCCGGTGGACAACCAATGAGTCTGCACAGGATGCGCACCGAGCCTTTCAGTAAGAAGGATATGAAGCAAGCTTCGTGCACAAGCATATAATCGGAGGCAATGGGGACCTTACAAGAGGTTCAAAGAGCCTCGAGCCTCTCGAGCCCCAAGCTCCAAATCCCTCCCTAAATCGCAGAAGTCCGGACAGTATATCAAGGGAAAAGAAAGTGATACGTGGTAGGTTCACAAACAGAATGTACCAGTCCGTTAGCCTGCAGGGAATTACATTTTCATTTTCTGAGGGTCGCAACTTCTGGCAACAAAACTGTACAAGCGAGCCGCAGACCTATTGCTCAAAGCCACACATGAATGGACAAAGACATGGATATACTTGTTAGAACCACTCTCTACTTCGCGCGAAAAAGTTGTCACTGGGTATTGCGGTGAAAGAACTGGCAGTAAAGTAGAGCAAGTTTCAGTGGTTAATGGACAGAAAACGCTTGATCGAGACTTTTCTCCGTCTCCACAGGACGGGGTGTTAGTGAATCTAGGCTATGAGAAAATCATCAAGGGACCAGTAGTTACCGTTATGGATTATCTTTTCAGCATCGAAATCTGGCTACGAACCTCACTCTGATCTAGAATAGTTACTCGCTTGCCTAATCAGGACATCCCGGAAGCGGTCATCTCGTCATCTAAGAACTGCTCACACCTCGTCATCTCACTCCAACTGAGACCTTGGCATCCATTTTGTGTCCCCACGGTACCATATTCTTAATCCTTTCTCTTCTTCCCAATAATCAGGGAAATGGGCCCATATTAGGCTCGGGCAGGCCAGCTCTGTGCATGCAACCCTCTCTCCCTCTCTCTCCCTTCCCCCCTCTCTCTCTGTGCCACTATTACGTCAAAAAGATCCACGATTCCTGGTGCTAGTTAGGCCATTAAAAAGAGGTTCTTCTTGGAATAATGAGGACCGGGCTCCTATGGGGTGGCTATTTACCTAGCTTAGCCTTCTGGGGAAGAAAGGGGGTAATAGTAGGAGGAGAGAGTATTGCATCTCGACAAGCAACCACCGTTGGGCCTCGGATTTGTTTTAATGTAGAGCTTGTGAGCTCATAATGCTGATGATGGCTTTACCTTCCAGCCAGCTTGGGGGTCTAGAATATCATTAAATCCCGTCAGCAGCGGGGCTCCGTTGCTAAATCTGCAAGGGGGGGGATATCCACGGAAGTCAAGACTGCACAACATGTTTTTCCAATAGTTAGCGGCAGGAAGGTTGTCACGATCGATCTTCGACACTTGTGATTTGTCAATTTGTGAATCCTATTTGCTATCCTTCTGCAAAGCTTACGCTCCGTGACAAAGGCATAATTGGATAGGAGTCTTAACGAAGGTACTTCGTAGCGGCCCAAGTGCATAATTATTTGCTCCCACTCAATATAGACTAAAAGACGTGTGTGCCTGGCCATTAGCTTTCTTGCAGAGGTTTCAGAAACGCCAGCAATGCGAGCACGACTTTGTCAAGTATTTCGCAAGACAGGTAGGTCATCCATCCATGGTGGCAGCCTCGTGATCTGTCTCAATTTCTTTCGAGCGCTTTGTGTGGGGTTCTAGCTCCAGGTGGTAATGCCCAATGCCAGGTCGTGTGCACCAATTGCTGCTCTTTCTAACACGCACGCCCTAGTGGACTAGTTGTACGTAATTTGACCTTGTAGGGTCCAGAATATCTCTCCTGTATGCGTTGATGCGACTTCGGGATAGACATAATCATATCAAGATGCATTGCTGCGTATCGTTGGGCAGGCCAGATACATTGAGTTGCCAGTTTGGCGGACACCCGAGCTTTGGCGAGTCAGGAGTCTTGGTGCAGAGGGGGATAAATGCTCCATGTAAAGTAAGTGATGGCTGCTCGAATGCTAAACCACTGACGGTGGTGGCTCATTTGTTTCTAGATCATGACTTTGTTTCCATTGCGACATAGGGAGGCGGATCGTCTAGCATGTTCCGACCAGTGGTACCAGTTTCCTCTCCGCCCTGAGACTTCGCATCAGTATGCCAAGGACCCTGCTCAGCATTACGTCGCTTAAAGTAAGCCTCACGGGCAGACCGCATTGCCTGCTCCTCCTCCACATATTTTGGTGGTCGAATATTTGTGAGAGTAGCGTGGAACATCTCAGCGATATGATTTCGTAATGCCGTGTGCTTGCTTGAATGCTGATGGTCCACCTCATGCGGTGGAATTTGGGAACTCCTTGATCTCACCCACTTCAGGTACATGTCGGGAAGTGTGCGAAGAGCTGATGCTTTGGAGGAATGACAGGTCCAGTCCAATGGGGTAGAACCATCCAATGCCCCCAACCGTCGATAGAAATGGATTGTAAGGCTAAGGTATCTGCGTCCATCACATTCGTGTTCTTCGGCTCTGAATCCGAAAGTAGTAGAACAGTCTTGAGTTTCACATTGTGGGCAAGACTTGAAATGGTCCCCCAACGGCCAGCGTTTTGGATCTGCCCTTGTACAAACACAAGGTCTGAAGCGGCCGTCTAGCTTCGCAAAGATCAAACATTTGGGTTGATAGTGGTCGAGGACAAGTTTGTCGGATATACGGGTATGATTGCAGATAGGGAGATCCAGGCCCAAGAGTGCTTGTTAAACGCGACCTTTGGTAAAGATGGTTGAGGCTAAAGACAAAGAGTCTCCACTTCCAATTTCTGCGTTGAGAAGAGACATGCCGGTCCTCAGTGTGAACGTCTCGCGTGGACTGGACAGGTGTGGCAAAGGCGGAAGACGGATTATATAGTAGCCTGTCCTCTGAGTGCATTCAAGGGCAGAGCAAGGCTGGAAGGATACCGAATGTTTCCGACGCGCCTCGGGAGCAATTGACGATAATAATTTGAGCGTGTCCTCCTCGTCGTTGATAAATCTGTGAGGGTAGATCTAGAGTCTGTTGCTCAGATCAGGCTGCGAGTACATTCGTTTATCGGTGCTTAGCTTTGACATTGTCATTTTTGATGATTGGATTCTCGAACGATGAATAGGAAGAGCATTCGATCTAACCGTGAAGGTAGAGATATCTTTATAGGCAGGGCCAAGTCGGAGAACCTTGTGAGATTGCAGTGTAACTTAGAGTTCGAGGCGCAGATGTTGGCTCGTGATCGGGCCACTCGGTAGTGCGGTTGTATAGTGACGGTCCCAAAAGTCGTGGCTGGAGGTCCGAGACGCTACCGCCGTGCTCAATCCAATTTCACCAGGTCGAATATGTAGGCAATTTATGCACCAATAGGGCTAATGGGTAGATAAAGGTTTTGACGTTGTCAGGGTACTCACGGAACCTTTCGCTGTGCGTAGAAAATGGAAAATGGAAAATGGAAAATGGAAAATGGAAAATGGAAAATGGAAAATGAATGGAAAATGGAAAATGGAAAATGGGAAAAGCGGTGCAGTTGCCAAGACCTAGATCACATGAAAGTCTTCAGTGACTCTTTTTTTTTGCGCACGCCACCCTCCTTATAATCTCTGTCTCCCAGAAAGGGGAGGCGAGGGGGGCAGGATATGATTAAGCAGTGGCACTTCCAAAGTATACTAGTGAAAGACATAAAGAGCAATTCAATCTTTTTAACACTCAAGGATTTCCACTTCGCTCAGCCACCCTTTGCGGGCGGCTTCTCCTCCGTATAGTCTATGCGGAGGCAAATCAATCCGATTGATCCTTTTAATTCAAAGATAATCAGGTACTCATCGATTCCGAAGCTCAGTACTCCTCCCGGATGGACACACTAATGACTTGAGTTTGTTGGTCTCGGTGACTTGCTCAGAAACTCTGGCTCATTCAGTTCCAGAAGAGGCGTCGGAGGAACCGAGATGACTTCGACGGTGGTCTGGTCCTTCTTCTGCTGCGAATCCTGCAACGTTGTGTCGTGCTTCTTTTCCGGCATTTCCTGAGAGATTGTGTCTTGAACAGCATTGAGGTGCTGCGCTGCCTCTGTATCAGGTCCTTTTTCTTGGTGCCAGAAATCACTAAACTTATCTACAAAGATATCAGTTTGTTCCGCTAAAATCTGGAACATTAGAGATGTGGAGACTTACCCCCTATAAGTTGCAAGGTAGTGAATACCGTCAACAAGGTTAGTAGCAGTGGCACCAGCTGTCCGAAACTCGTGGCGTCGTACTCTGGATTCGTTCCGTCCACTTCCTTCTTCAGCCAAGGAGATCTGTTCATCCAGCCTCTCAAACTCTGGATATAAAGAAAGGTCATCACGATTGCTACCATGCAGAATATCGTACCAACTGCTTGATATACCCAAAATAACCTGCTGATCCATTTGTTGCTAATGCTTAAAAAGGCTCTAAGTCGGGGGAAGCGACTTGGCGCGTTTCCCCGAATGTCATCACGGCGATGGTACCAGTGAAGCCAGAAACGCCATCCCTCAGCAATTATCGCGGCGCCGTACCAGAGGACCATAAGAATGAAGAAGTTCCAACCTACGATGTGATTGTTCGGGCTAGATTTTCCAATGGCGTTCACCGCTAGGTGTTGCCCACCTCTGCCGAAGCTGTCCTTCAGGGTCTTGTCCACGGCCCCTCGATTGCTTTGGAAGCACGCCGCTGGTAGAACGAGTAAAGTTTCGGTCTCGTTTTGCTTAGGCGTGGCTGTCGGCCATTGGAGTTCTAATCCGGCGTTCTGGTTAGAGAGGAGCAAAGCGGTGACAATATATAGTGCGGTAACAAGAAGAATGCGCAAAATGGCGAGCAACTTGTGCTTCCAGTACTGAGAGACGACAGTGATGGACATTAGATGTGTCGCACAAGTAATGAGCATCATGTTGGCGACAACATTGTAATGATAGGCGGAGATCTTGCAGCCTTGAGCATAACGGAGTGTCAAGGCATAGGCACCGGATGTGAACAATTGCTGGTCGCTACAGCTGAGGATAATACCTTCGAACACGTCGGCCCAGGTGGTTCTATAGGAGTGACCCTCCCGCGCACTGGTTGCAAAGGCGATTAGGATTATCTAGGGTTGCAATGGGAATGGGAATTTACCGGCTGGGGTTTCGTAGCTGATGATTACTACTGTGGAGACCAGTAAAATTCATCAACGGAGTAGTCTGAAGAACAAGATAGATCAAGCTAATGAGCAGCGCGACAGCTGCAACGGAGAAGAATGCATAGAGGATCTGCCCGTCACATTTAATCGCTAGATATGCCAGAATGGATATTTGTATGACTCACCCCAATGCCGGCAATATCTGGATTTGGTTCGAACTCGCCGTGATTGAGGCCACCAATGACGCGATATGGGTTCGTGACAGTAACATTTTGTATGGTGCAGTTCAGCTCCACAGAATGAAAACCCTCACATTGCTCTTTCTAACCGAAGATGGGTAAGTGATCAATTGGAAGCGAGGAGAACCTGTTGGATTGGAGATAATGCCACCCACAGATACGTAAGCACCCATAATTCTAGTAAGGCGAATTACACTAGGCTGAACACTGAGAGCATGAAGACCATTGAAAAAATAGTCTGAATAATAAATAATGTTATTATGATGTTGAGAGAAGCTTTGGTGAGGAGGTCCTAAAGAAACATCAACTTGGAGTCCGTGATGGCTGGGGACTTTGTGTCAATTTATACCCACTTAAAACGGGCAGGGCATATATTTTGACTTCATTCACACCCAACCCCCAAGTCTGTAAATGTCTTAGGCCGTGATGAAGATGGCGGAGGCGGCATGTTCCAGAACTAGACCGACAAACCCTCCACAAATGCATTGCATAAAGACAACCATGCTAGAGGACAGAAAGTTGAAGCCGAAACTTCATGCCCAACAAGGCTGGAACTTCAACACGAGCAGGATGATTGTGACGAGAAACGAAAAGACGAATAGAATGCTCACGAGACGTGGACAAGGGAGAAACATTCTTCGCGCCACCAAGGCTCCGCTATAGATGTAGAGGCTTCAGTGGACAGAGAGCGACTTCAAATAAGATAACTAATGCAGAGTGTTCCGTATCGAGGAATGGTATAGTGGGGGCGAGCAAAAGCCATCCGGGTCTCCTCGTAGCACTTACATTAAACAAAGTACCATTCTAGCAAGTAGCACCAATACTCCGACACCCTAGGTAGTCGCAAACCATTGGGAAGGCGGATGCTGTAGCATGAATTGGTGAACTAATGATAATAGCTTCAACACCAGAACAGGTAATTATTGAGATAGTTGTGAGACAAATAGCGCATTAGCGGCCAATTATGGCCGCAGCATTTGGTTCAACAACACTTATTCATGTGAAACGAGGACAGGTTTCCGATCCATATTAGTTTAGCTACCTACCAGGATACTACATTAAGTAAATGGCTCCTGCGGCCCCGGGCCGCCTCTTTAGCCCCGGCGGCATACGTGTCCCTGTGGCGCTATAGCCTCGTTGAGGTTGGCTCTCATGCCTCCTCTTCCTCGAAGTTAAGGCCTAGACCTGTACTACGTACTACAGGGGGGACCTGAAGTATTGTTGGTCTGATGCTAGGTTAGGAGCAGCTACTACGGAGTCCTTCTTACAAATATGCAATGTTATGATTCGTTGTACTCTGATAAGTCGAATGTTTGTGTCTAACTTCTTTTGTGCATAGATCCTTACAAGCAACGATACTAGTGCTGAACTACTAACTAACAATACTTCAGGCATCCCCCCGTAGTACGGCCCGGAGCTAGGTGACGGAAATAATGAGACTTCCGTCCCATCCTCAAAACAACCCCTTTTTTTTATCTTCTATTATTCCACCAATTGTTGTTCAAATCAGCTAAAAAATGGCCAGAATTCGCAAAACTACTCGAAAAAACTGTCAACAGCCTGATTCGTCAATTTCGATACCCACAGAGCCTCCACGCAGGCTACATATAATAGTCGATACTCCACGGCGTACGCGACTTCTTTGCGCCGCGCAGGCTACAGCTGGCAAATTACCTCGAAAAAAGCTATTTGAATCACTCGGTATACCAAAAGCAACAGGCTATCGAATCCTCAAATCACAATCTACGCGCCGCAGCAATAACGTCCACAATCGCGGTCGAAAACCTGTTTTAGAGCCTCATTATTGCGAGGCTATTAAGACAGTTGAAGATAGCTTATTTCGTGCTGCATCTGCCTCATATTGAGATACGCCAAATATGGGGATTTGAACGTCGGCATTGGAATTTAGAGAAATTCAAGCAGTAAAAATACAGCGATAAGTGCCATTTTGCATGTGGCTTGCAACGACAAGCTATAGTACATCGTCGCCGTGGCACAGAAGCACGAAATGCTTCTTCAAAGATCCAATTTCGATTGAAACGGCGCAATCAAATTTGGCATGTATTTGCGTATATTGGATGGAATTACAAGAGTCTCCTACACTTCTACACAGGCGCAGGAGGAGGTGGACGGCTTACTCAAGCTGATTATCTCGTTTTTTTAGAAGAAGTTATCGCTCTTAATTGGGATAAGGATTGGATACTTCTAGAGGATAACGATAATGCTCATGGCACTCGTGGCAAGGCAGACAACAAAGTCAAAAAAGCCAAAGCTCGTTTAGGGATCCAATGGGAAGCTAATTGCCCAGAATCGCCTGATTTGAACCCTATAGAGAGCATCTGGAGGTTGTTGAAGCAGAGACTGAAGAATCGAGGCCTTATTACTGATCCGGAGGAGCTGCGGCGAGCAATTGAGGAGGAATGGGATAAAATCACTCTGGAGGAGATTAATAAGGCAATTTCTACGATGCCCAAAAGAGTAGCTGCCGTAAATGAGCGAAATGGTCTTCCTATACCATTTTGAATATAGAAGTAATAGAGTGGTGTGGGACGGAAGTCTCATTATTTCCGTCACCTAGCTCCGGCCCTAACTCAGTCCGCTATACTTAATCGTCATCCCTACTCCTTGCTATCTTGTGATTCGACACCATCTCCTCAGTCCGAACCACAGCTTGGGGCCAGAAGAGGTGATCTTCCCTGTGCTTGAAGTCCCTCCGCACGGAGCGTTCAGGTATGAGCGTGGGCTGTAGGAGACACGACAGGTCGCAAGACCCCCATTGGTGCCAGCACAGCTGACCGACCGACCGAGACGCAAGACAAATGGAAGAGACTGATAGAGGTACCACGGTTGCAGGCATAAATATGGTTAGTATGTCGTAAGTGAAATTATTACCGAACGCTCTATTCACAGTCCTTTCAGTCAATGTGGCCCGTAATTATCGACGATGGAAAGCGCCAAGTAACTAACCGATCGCACGTTATGCGGATGCTAACGGTCGCTTGAGAAAGCGAAACTTGACCAGTCTTCCTGGATGGGGTCGGCATTCCGACAGTCCAGTTCTCCATGATCCCTCTTGGAGCAGTAGGTCAGATCAAGGCAGGCAGGCACCGCAATGACACTGGAAATTCTCCTGTGATGTCGGTGAGTGTAAACAGTCGGTTGGAACTGCGGCTCTATGAAAATGATTGGGTGACGGAAGTGTGATTCCGGCAGCTTGTCCTTTCTAAACTTCTAACCAATTAAACCGTTCAGGTTTGAGACTTTTACTCATGGAAACCAGGCCGGAGCAGTAAGACATTTTGTCTAGTAGTTCAGTCACGCAACCCCACGCGTTCCTGACCGCTCGAGGCTTAAACTCTGACGGCAGGGTGAACGAGCGAGGCGGATCTTGAAGTGGACTCACGAAGGTATTTTTCTATTGACTCGGCTACATGCTCACTCAGTTGAACAAACTATCATGTGGATAATAATTATAAGCAAGATATATTACTAATAATAGTAAGAATTCAAAAGCAGGACTAAGTATAAGTAAAGCCAGACTAAGTCCCTTAAGCAGCACTAGGACAGAAGGTGAGCAAGAGGGTGAGTAGCAGGAGCAGTGGTGGTGAAGCCTGAGCAGAGGCTGAGCCGAAGTTAAGCCGGGTGACTAATTCCTGAGTCAGGCAACAGAAACGACTAACCCAACTGGGTGCCAAGGCGCGGTTAAGATGCGGTGCAGGATACTGAAAGAGTCAGGGCTGTTGTCTTATAGTCTTTAGGGGAATACTAATAAAAACAGAGATCACCAACCCCCTTCTACGGGTCAAAGCATAGCTAGGACAAGTTGACAGAATAGTAGGACTGGCCGGTATAGATCTATTGTTTTAAATGCCGTCCTAAACACTTCCCCGGCTCGATCGTCCCGACGAAACCTCAGTGAGCTACTGCCGTAATGCTGATCGCATTGGCCCCCTCGGTGCTAATTAGCGCTCCCACTCAGCAATTTAGTGGAATGAGAACCCCCTTATCAGAAATCTCTACAATCACATTTCAGAGCTTCAGCAAATCCAGGATTTTCCTTGTCTGAAAGAAGTCAGTGTTCGTTCAAGTCTTGGGGGAAATGGACATACGTGCTGGACGACATTGTGTCCATATAGGAACTTTCGAAAGTCCGCATCTATCATCGGACCGGTGTCGGCTTCCCACATTCCACTCTGCGCCAGCCCTGCCATCTTCCTGTCTCTGTTCTCTTGTTCCTCTCCGTCTGGCATGTGCAGCATGTCTCCGTTGCGTCTGGACTGAGCTTGAACGATCTCACATCTCCACTTTCGACTTCGTTCATAAGCTCGAAGGACCGCCGGTATGTGGCTGGACGACTTTGCCCTATCCACGCATTCCGCAAGTGCTGCTGCGTCCTCGGTTGCCATGGCTGCACCCTGAGCCAGGAATTGAACCATGCCATGTGCTGTGTCACCCATAAGCACTACCTTGCCGGACTTGCTTGTCCACCTCGGCAGGCGCGGGACCTCGGCCAGCCTCCATATCTTGACGTCCTTGGCATGAAATAGGACTCGACTTACCACAGGATTCCAGTCACGGTACTCTTCTTGAGCTTGTTCTGGGTTTGCAGAGCGGTTCCACTCCATGGCTTCGAGTTCCTTTGCAGGATGTGTGGCACCGAGCGTGAACACGTTGCCTCCACATGGGTAGACGATGACGTGGCGACCGTATCCGGCCCACACGTTTGTGGCAGTCTCTTGGAAAACTGGCGCCGTGATTGGGTCGGAGAGCAGATCAGCTTTGTCCAGGTATGCACGATATGAAGATAACGGGTTGATAACCATGGAGACGTCCTCCTCGGGAATCACGAAATCACGTAGCTTTGACTTGATTCCTGGAAATGTTAGCATCGGAATGGGAACGTTTGTAACCATCTCACCATTGGCCACGACGATCAAGTGGGCATGGAGGATTTCTCCACCGGTCAAAGCCACCGACGGAATATCTTCGTTCAATGCCTCTACGCGGGCGCCCAAGCGGACCTGGCAACCAGCTTCGACCGCGGCTTCATAAAGATGGCGCTGATAGTCAGACCTCCTTATGCTCCAGTACCTTCAAGGTTTAGCTAATGAATGCCAGGAACCGCCATACTTACGGCGCAGAATCGTCCTGAGCTGGGCGCCGAACGGGAACTTTGCCAATGACCGAGCCGTCAGCCCACCGCCGGAAAACGAAACTCGTAGGATGGATGGCATCCTCTGAGAACTTCTCAAGGATTCCGAAGTGCCTCAGCACCAATGTCGCATTCGGAGGGATGTGAATGCCGATGCCGACAGCAGCCAGCTCTTGCGCGCTCTCCAGGATAGTCACGCTATGGCCCTGCTTAGCCAGCCCGATGCCCGCGCAGAGCCCAGCAATGCCGGCACCGCAAATGACGACCTTGAATGGGGCTGTCTGTGAAGAAATCATCCTGCTTGAAAATATTTCATTGAGCTCTGCTCTTCCAAGCCTTCATGGCTTGCGCAGGGACTATTAAATGTTCATCCAAGGCACTGATGACGCTGCCAGTCGGGCTCAACTTTTTCAGCCAAGACATGAGGACATATGTCTTCGCCTAGGAAACTTCACCCTTCACAGGATTTCGGGTCATAGATGTGTCCGGCAAGCCCAAAGCTCGGAGAGTAACAGGTTTGTTCATTGTAACCCACCTATTGGCTGGACTTAGACCGCCAACTCCAGAGACCACCCTAAACGCAAAGGTCCAGACCATTGTTGTATTCTTCCAAGTGTATTACTCTGACTTCATGCGATTGTTGTGCATGCGGCATTTGAAACTCGGCTCGGAGTATCCCCGGTTCTAACTAGGCTAAGTTAGCGTCAGTGCTTGGCGTCAGGGGTCCAGGCTAGCGAATATCGACGAAGCATACATGATTAACCAAAGCAAGCATCTTTCCGTCTACAAAATGCCATATCCAGCTTACTTGTCTCCTCTACGGAGCAGGAATACATTCGTGACCCGAATCAACTGTTGCCTGAAAACAATGGACTCGAAAACTAAATGTTGGGAGCAGATGTGTAAGATCAGATCTCAAACGACCCTTTTCCAACGTTCGGAAAAGTGGCCATTTCAGTCTCCTGGGCATTAGTCTGATGGTGAACACGGACGAGCAGCACGTGAATCACATAATTCACACGTGAGCTCATGTCTCCACTTTGATAATGTAGTGGGAACATTCGCCGACTGAGCCTGAAGCCCCTCATCGTCGCGTCTTTAGGGATGCCACAACTGGATTCTCGGGTCAAACACAACCGATTGCGCTGATTCGGCCTGAGCTTGTTGTCCTCGGAGCGTCTTGCGACCGAAGTATTCAAAATTCGCGCTCTACTTCGACCAGGTCCACCTCTTACCGCGATGTATCGAAAAAAGTATGCCGGATCGGAGCATCCTCGCGCTTTACGAACCATATCCCTTTAATAATCAATAATATCGCATTGCCACACACATACGATTCAAACCCTTTAGGAACAGCCATATTGTGGCGGAAGCACAATAGAGGGTCGTTTATGATCAGTGGCAAGTGTGTGTAGGTTCTCTCAAGGATATCTACTGAGAAGAACTATCCACTAGTGCCAAGCTGGTTACACATGCTACTGGCTAGGCAATGACGACTGTGCCGTAACACATACTTCTATATATCTCCTAACACCCACCTCCTTTTCTAAAGAACCAAATAACTTCCTTAAAAAGTCTCCTTGCCCAGACCCACTCCGCCTTTTTCACGTCTATAGATCCCGAGTCAACGATGTTTTTCGCTCCACTCGCCTTCCTCCGCAGCCGCTCGCCACCACGTACGACAACAAAACACCAAAATCCGTGCATTCTGGCTGACTCGCTGGACCGGTCCTTTGCCACTGAGTTCTACACACCGACACCGCCCGGCGCTTTCTTCTCCAAGCAAGTCTTTCCGCACAACCATCGCGATCGACGAGATGGCGGACCGAGCCTCTTCAACCCGCCTGCCCACTATCACCTCTTCCAAGATGAGCATTTCAAAGTCGAGTCCGGGGCCGGCATCTGGCGCCTGTGGGGCGGAAAGACAGTCCATCTGGGAAAGGGAGACGAAATCGTGGTCCCTGCTTTGAGATGGCATTGTTTCGAGAGCGCGCCCGATTCAGATGTACCGCTGAGGGTTCTGATCCGATTTGACCGAGAACACGCGGAGATGGAGGAATGTTTCTTCAGGAATACCTTCAGTTATATGGGAGATTGCCGGAAGGCAGGGATGCAGCCTTCGATCTTTCAGATGATGGTCTTTTGCATGCATAACTGGATGCCGTTGGCGGTGCAGGTTCCCGGTCCCGAGTGGTTGAACCTGGTAGTGAGTACGATTCTCATGTTTGTCGTTGGATTTGTTGGAGAGTTTCTGCTCGGGTATAAGGCATCTTATCCAGAGTATTATTCTGGAAATGTGAAAACGGAATGACGGGGAGGGTTCAACAGAGTCAAGTTTCACTGCCCAAATGTATTTGACTTTCCACAGTTGTATCATTTATCGTCATGGCGATTTTGAGTCAGTCTATGGGACATTTCTGGCCAGAGAGAGAGAAAGTTTTAAAAGTCCGTGTATCTAAGCCCTTTTGTGGGCCCTGCATTCAAGTCACTGTTTTCCGGCTATACCTTTTAGTTCGCAAATAAAGTATGGTGAGGCGACAGATGTTTCTCGATTGACCCGGCAAGGAGATAAAATATGAGCCGTAAGCAAAGAGCTCCGAAGCGAAATAAACGAAGACGAGTATTAGTCATATTCATATTGGGAGTATATTGACCATTATATTACTGCAACTTGACTCGATGAATAGAGAATCGATCATTTTGTTTCCCGATTAGTGTAGCTCATCGCACCTCTGCAAATCAGGGCGAAACCCAGGGCAGCATCAAGGCTAGGGCAAACTACTAACGGAGAAACTATGTGCCACCTCGAGCTCGGCGCTTTAAGGAAGTCCCTGCGTTCCGTTCGGTGACAACTCACCCACAACAGAGACACAATCATGCGGACTGCTACCCGAATCTGTATTGTCCAAAGTCGTAATCCTCACTGGAGAACAACCAATTTGGGTCAATTGCAGCGTCAGGCATCACCATCAGGTCGAACTCGGAGAGAATTGATGCTTCATTGTTCGTGTCATTCGAGCCATCGTGGATAGCGGGAGAAGTTCCCGAGGGCGTCACGTTTCTTGTGGCTCTATCTGAGATCGGCGAGTCTGCATTCTGCACTTCAACTGGCGACAAGCTTCTTTTGGATGGCTCTGAGTCAGTCATGCCGGTCGTTAATATGACCTCGAGATCGTTGTTAGGGGCGCCGCTAGCCTCCTTTATGATGCCGCGAGATTGCTGCGGGACAGGAATTTGTCGCGTTTGTCGTTGATTTGTTCTCTCGGGCAGCAAGACGTGATTGGTGATGTTGGAGAGCACATTCAATGCCATATTTGGAATCTGGTAGCCTTCAGGCCCCGACATTGCCTCAAAAAAGTCTTTCATCTGTCGTGCATAAAGTTTAAGTGAGAGGACTTCTTCAGTAATAAGTCCCAAGAGATGTGTCTGTTGACAATTGACAGAGCTCCAAAGGGTCCCGATTTCTTGAAGGGCGTAAAGAGCTCTGATTGTGGTGACTGTAGGACACTTAAGGTAGGTGGAAGGTTCGATCTGGAGCAGTGCATCGAGAACGCTATGACTTGACTGAATGAGTGACATTACAACCCTGATATAACCAGGATCAACCGTAGCCTTGTTCTTGTGCGTGAGTGGTAGGGTTTCATTTTGAAGACTTAAGGTAGTCAGCGACGTGCCTGGATTTTGGTTTACCGATATTGCAAGCTCGTAAAGCTTGTTTCGGCAATGAAAAAAATGTATACGCAATGAGACTGTGGGAGAAATTGAGTGCCTCTTTATGCAATGAATCTGATTCTGCTTACAGTTCATTACCGCCTGTGCAGCATACCTCCACGAACCAAATCTATCCTCCAGTTGTTGCACGAGGTCTTGGTGCACAGAGTTTGAATTAGAGAATGTAGGCTCCTCATTGCACTTTAACAGCTTGACTCGCAAAGCCTCAACATCTTCCGCTATTGCCTGCAGTCTGATCCATGCGACAAGACGCTTGTCGTTGATACACATACTACTCTGTTCAAACAGCTCCAGGCATTCTAGCGCTCCTTTTGTCAAGGTCATGGTCATTGGTCGACGCAAGCTAATAGCAACGCTATTCAGGGATCAGCTTCTGGGTGTCTCGTTGAGGGCGGACTCCTTACTTCGACATAGACAAGTACACTGCAAAGGCAGTCCGCAATTCCATCATTGGGCGATCATCCGGCTCTGTTGGCACATATGTCCTCGCAGGTGATGATATGCCGCTCGCTGGCCACAGTCCCAGTTGGCGAATCATGGTGCCAGCTATTTGAATCCATAGATAGAAATTCAGACGTCTCATGTCGTCTGGCGGATCATACCACACCTCCATGATCAGAAGCGCCTGGACAAGCTCCAGGCTTCTGTGACCGCATACAACTATTTCTTCCGCTAGAGTTCCGATCAGACGCGGATGAAGCTTGGCAAATAAGAATGGATCTGAGGCCCTACTTGCCGCCGTGATCATAGCCAATAACAACCTGGGTTTAGCTTTCCGGAGAAAACTGAAATCTTCGCGATCAGTAATCGCTAATATCGGATACTCCGGTAGCACATGACAGACAAAGTCTGCCAGCAAGTTGACAGCAACATCAACAGGAAGCAAGCTCGAACTAACGAGACCTGGAATTGTCTCGTCGTTGGGGCCTAAATGTTCATCTTCGGGTGTCGTTCTCTCCCCTGTTTCAGAGAAACAAGCTCCAGTTGTATTCTGGGACGGCCCAGATTGTCGTTCAGACGATCGGTCGTAACCATATCTTTTGTCCCGTGTATGATCGTCGAAACCATGCTCATGGCATATAGCTCTCTCATTGCCAAAGTTTGTGCTCTGGGTTGAGCGATTGTTGTCAATTGCGGCTTTCATGTCCTCAATTTGCTTCTCAAGCACCGCAACTCTGGTGTCCGTACGTTTTCGCCGCTGCCGCGGAGCTATCGAATCGAAGATGCACTCTACATTAGCCTCGTGACAGCGCCTACACTTCCCGTGGTCCTGAAGGGTATCGCGTAAACACCGAAGCTTCGCTACCCGACACCGAGTGCACGCGTGTTTCTGCTGAACGCCGGCCATTGCCTCTCAGCTCTTGACTTCGAGCGCAGATTCATTTCTGTGTCGAACATGGCTGAAGGCGCACAAGGCGGATAAGAACAGAAAGTTTCCGCCTCGGGACAAAGTAAATTCCGGAGAACGGATAGGAGGCATGATTATTGTTAGTCCGGCGCTAGTATTTCCATCTCAAATACTAATGCTGTACCGATCTTTTGTGGGCCAGGTATCGTATCGTATCATATCATATCATATCGGTCGCACGATCAGGCACCAGGGGAAGGATGAAGCTAGGAAGAAGAGGTCGCAGTAAATGTGGAATCCTCCTCTTATATCAGCTAAAGCCGATTGTCATAGGCAGCAGAATTGATAGCAATTCCTGTATTTCTCTCTTCCCTTGTCAGACTGAGGTGTGTTACATCTACCAGCGCTTATGATCCTTCTCCTTTACACCCCGCCCACCTTCTCCGGAAATCATGCTATCTCTTGCCACACACTGTAACAAGTCAAGTACATCACGCCACTAAGCCTAAGAATTTGTGTGCCTAACGTTTTTCAAAGGGCATCGTAAATTTCAATGGAGATCAAGCTGATTGGCCTCGTGCTGACTGCGTTTGCTGATGTTCACCCTTCCCAACCGTTATCCATCTTTCTGCCATAAAATGACGGTAATTCCATGATTGATGCATAATAGCCACAGACGCCTTGCACGCCACAAACGAAACTTTAAAAGCATTAAGGTTGAGCTGGTCCAGGCCATTGGTGACTTGGCCCGGAAATTCGAGCTATGGCAATTACCGTCATTTTCTGCCAAAAAGATGGATATCCTCAAGAACCCCAGCATTTGCAGCTGAATCTCGTTTGTTATGACAGTGAAACCATGCCCAATGGACATCAAAGGTGAGAACCGTCAAAGGAATGACGATGGCCCAGTAGACCCATATCTGCGGAATGATCATTCCACCGCCACTACGCTCATCTTAATTAAACAAAGGCACGGCGAAACAAGACGCCACGAACGTGCCTGACAGAAACGGCAATGGTTACTTTTGCAATGGTCTTCATCGACGAGCCGTCTTCTGCTTTCGGGGCGATGGCCTTTGAAGCTCTAGTAATTTCGACGCCCACGGCTTGATCGCGTCTGCTCTGGGCTGCGACCTTTCTTAAGGATGTCGAGATTCAAGATTAATGTCCTGGTCGTATTGTGCCCGAATGCCCATCATCCTAGACATCTGCCGTGCGGACTGCTGCTGGCACTTACCACCTTAACAAATACTTGCTGCAGCACGTTCGTTGATTTTTCGAAGACATGCTTTCAGAGAGTCCCTCTTTGAACAATAAAAGCCGTCGAACTGTATGAGCGCTGATTGGTTAGAATTTCTACGCGAAGCACCTGCGTTTCGCCTGCGTTTGATTAGTCTATTTCTCCTGCATTTCCGCTGTGCAGTATAGCCGATTTGTACGTATATCTACTACGTACGCACGCTCCCCCCTGTAGCTAGAGAGATTGTTACACAAAAGCTTTCCTTTTAGCTCTTAGAAGAGGTGCCGCTAGGCCCTCCATATCCAAGGAAATATCTTTCGACCTACCAAACAACTCCAAAGTTACCTTCACAGAATGCCATCCATTCTGCATCATGTGCGTTTTTCAACATGTCGGATTCATCTGCTGGCCGTTCTTCGGCTGGCCGAGCGACTTCGAAATGTACCCTGCAGCTGTGATTTATCGCAAACCCCCAGAAGTGAGGGCTGTAACTGGGTTATTGTGCTTTGTTTTGGGGACGAGGTTGAATGGCTCTATCGCTCTCCTCGGACATTCCATGGAATAGACAAAGACATTGTAGAGAAATCACTTGTCAGCGAAGTAGTAACACATAAACTTGTATGGACGAACCTACTGTTTTCAGTCACATAACAAGGGCCTCAAATTATATGCTTAACGTCTTATCGATGACTACTAAGACAAGCTGGCTCTCATTGTCAAGCGTAGAGGCAGGAATGACTTTAGAGGATAGAGATTGAAGAGTTTTGGCCAATAAATCCTTTGCAAGAATTACGGAGTACGATTCTAAGAATAGTCGATGGCCTTAAAACTGGGCTAGAACGCTCTTTCCGGCAGCGCCAAGTAACTACTACGTACCGTACTAGTATGGTTTCAGGATTACTATTTTACATCGACATGCAGAGCTATTCCATACGGACTTTGTACTTAGATTTTCTAGCTAGTTATCTACATACCTACCCAATTGATCACTTTACGCCATTAGTGCTTTGAGCGCCAAAATAAAGCTAGTTTCGGCCCGTCGGATGTCACGCTTACAGACAGGCTCAAAGTCAACAGATTATTCCCATGTTAGTATTTTTGGAAGAACATGCAAAGTCCTTGGGGCCATCAGGCATTCAACTGAGTAGTTACCTGTGAGCAGTCACGTGACGAAAGCACCGCTTTGCGGCCCGCTACTGCCCGTCGCAGTGACTGACGCAACAGCAGAAGAAGGATTCTGGAGAGTTTTTGACCACTGTTCATCACGATGATAATTAGTTGCCTCCGATCCCCCGGAAGATTGGAAATCAAGCAAGTTCGACTATCCCCAGTTTCCTATTACCAAATCCCTGTAGACTGGGGGCTTCGATAATGATAAAAGAACCTCCAACAAGATGAGTTCATGCGAGAGTAATTCCCCTCTACATGTAGTCTGCTATGAAAAATACATCTACTAGTTAGGTTCGAAACCTAAAAGTGGTGTCCTTTGGTGGAGCGGTAGATGTATTATTCCTCTCATCTGGGCGACGGTATCCGGTAGTACTTTGTAATGCAAGCCAAGATGGCTAATGCGGCCAAGATGGCTAATGCGGCCAAGATGGCTAATGCGGCCAAGATGGCTAATGCAAGCCCTGAATGTCGTGCAGTTGCTCCTTCCAAAATTCCCCACAATTCGAGCGGGACGATATCGCATCTCTTGTCGTAGTCATTAGTATGAGTACGGAACCCAATGTCGTTATGATTACGGTTGCAGACATCAATCATGATAAGTACTACGGTATCAGGAGGAATTTCTGTAACCCTCCCTGGTGAAAACGCTAGTATTCGCAAACAACTCACTGCACAGAATTGAGTATAGACGCCCACGAAATGGCCCAAATAGCCTCTCAAATAGAGTTGCATCCAATTGGCATCTATAACTGCTTGGCATTTTGTCTGCATCGACTGAAGCAGCTCCTTAAGATAATCAGAAGGTACAGCATCCACGCAGCTTTATCAGCTATTTGTAGCTCGTGGAATGTGCAGAACTCGTAGAATTCGCAGGATGCGCAAAATGTGCAGGATGAGCAGGATGAGCGTGCAGAATAGCGACAGGGATGCTGACAAGGATGTGTATGTAAAGAGGCCGTTAGTAAGGAATTATGACCGGGGGGGCACAAAAATTCCGCTTGATATCGTAGTATTTATCTGGGCAACTCCAATGATGCTCGCTCTGCTGTGTGTTGATAATAGCATACCACTATCTTCTTTAAGATAGATAGCAGCACACGCAAAATGACTTCCATTTGCCTTGCTATTCTGCTTGCTCTTGCTCTTGCTTTTTCCCCAGCTAGCACAGCTCGACCGTCTCAAGCCAACTCCTCATATAAGAACGGGGGAATTGACGCAAATGACTTCGTCTATGCCGACAACCTTCGTCTGTATGATGGCGTTGGCGTCCATTATATCACCGGCCTCAACTATTGGGCGTGCATGAACCTCGCTGCTGATGACTCTGTCGGTGGTAATTACTCGCGACTTGTCACGGAGCTTGACCAGATGGCCGCCAAAGGCGTCAACCATTTGCGCGTCATGGCCTCGTCTGAGGGAGCCTCGACCCCTCAGCCTTTCCGCATGAATCCACCTTTGATGCCAGCCCCAGGCCAGTATAATGAAGAGATCTTTGTTGGACTAGATACTTGTTTGGCTGAGATGGAAAAGAGGGGAATGCGAGCAGTGAGATTTTTCTAGTCCTATGCCCTTAGTAGATTCTTGAAATTTTTCCGAGGGCTCTTTTGGAAAGCGTGCTCACTATCCTGAAACTTTAGACCATGACCCTCAACAACGAATGGCAATGGTCTGGCGGTTTCGGCCAATACGTATCCTGGGCCAACCATGATGCTGAAATTCCTTACCCGCCTTCGTGGAATCTGTCTGCACCACCTCAACGTTCAAACCCTAGCACCGGTTGGGGCAATTACACCGTGATCGGCGTTGATGCCGCCCCTTGGTCAAATTATACCGACTTCGCCAACCGCTTCTATACTGATACTCAAGCCCAGGCGTGGTATCGTGACCACATTGACGCTGTGGTCAACCGCGTAAACAGTGTCAATGGCCGGAAATATAACGAGGATGCTACCATCATGGCATGGCAACTGGCAAATGAGCCTCAGGCAGCTATTGTTCCAGAAGAATTCCTCGGCCCTTACGGGCTTGAACTCCCACCCGCGCCAGAAGACCCTCTGATCCCGTGGGTGAGAGAGACCTCGGAGTACATCAAAAGCCTAGCTCCGAAGCAGCTCGTCAGCGTTGGCTTCGAGGGCAAACAAGGAAAGTGGTACTGGCAGGCCGTCCACAACTTCTCTACCATCGACTATGGCACCTCGCACTGCTGGGTCCAAAACTGGGGGATCTACGACATGCTCAACTCGTCGATCAGCAACATCGAAAAGGCCAAGATTTTCGCCAGGGACTTCGTCGCCAACACGTCCGACTGGGCCGTTGAGATCGGCAAGCCAATCTTCCTCGAGGAGTTCGGGATGGCCCGGAACAACTGGGAGAACGAAGGCAAGGAGTACCAGTACCTCAGCTCGGCCAGCACCAGCAACAAGGACGGATATTTCCAGACCATCATCGGCGCTGCCGTGGCCATGTTCAAAGATCCCCAAGCCGCCTACGTGGGGACCTGTCCATGGGCTTATGGCGGCGTATATCGGCCGGAGACTCAGCAGGCGGATCAGTTTGGCATAGTCTGGGCGGGTGATCCACCTCATGAAAGTCCGGGTTGGTACGATCTTTACGATACCGATGAAACGATGAATATCATCTATCGACAGCAACAGGAGATTGAGGCATTCCTGGATAAAGAGCAAGGGGAATAAAACTCATAAGAATTACAAAAATAAAATGTACTTGTTTACTTTTTTACTTGTGATAATAAAAATGTGACAATCTACAGGAGGTCCGTAGAAAGCAAGTTGTTCTATCTAATTAAGGGGGCAGCGTGCGTAGATACACGTACAAATTGGCTGTACTGTACAGCGAAATTAGCTGCGAAATTGCAGGAGAAATTGACCAATCAAAAGCAGGCAGAACGCAGATCTACTCGTAAAAGTACTGGCCAATAGGCGCTTATATAGTCTGACACCCCTCTACGTAGTAAGGCTCGGTATGCTCCTGTCAAACAGGTAGAAGAAAATGGCTCTGTTTTCTCTCAAAAAGGCGCAGAAGTACAAAATGTGGCAGAAATCGACTAATCAAAAGCAAGCAAAACGCAGGGGTTACGCGCAGGAATCGCGTTTGACAGCTCCGAAACAAGCCTATTTGAAGCTTACGCGTATTCGTTGATGCATAGGAGCGTACCCTAAGCGTTCGGGCTCCAAAATCCTTTTAACAAGCATTTCTCCTCCTGCACTGGCGAAAGTTCTTGTTGGGCTAGAACGGCCCTCCCGGCGCGTGAGGCCCCCATTCAGCCTACGAGACAGCGCTGTATGGCGAATCAAGGTCGTAGGGTTCGAAAAAGCCTACTCTGCCGCCTTGTCAATGATCGACGACATTGTACGTACAGAATGAGGAGTGCTGCAGGCGCTCAATGGTGCAATGCACAATAATGTGAACATAGTGCGCGAAAGGCGTTCGGAAGGGAGTGCATCATTACTAGGTTGCAGCGTTATTTACTACGGTAGGAGGCATATTAAATGTAACCCCTGCTCTAGTAACAGCTTGTAACGCCAAGATAGAACGCCACGAAATCGCTCGATTAGGACTAATCTACTATCTATCTTACATCAAGTGTGCATCCTATTAACATATATAACTACCTAGCATCTTACTAGAATTGATTAGAGTAGTTGTATAATGAGGTATAATTAGTAGGGGAAGCTCAATACATCAAACGCGGTGAATGACCCCCTAAAGTTGTACGTCATTCATTCGTACAAGCGCACCAAGAGTATCTGTATGAAGGTCGTTAATAACAATTTTACTAGTGAGGAGGGTTACATTTAATATGCCTCCTACCGTAGTACTAAGGTGCTTCGCTTAACTGTCCATAACACTGCCCATGATTAGGACATTCTGTTCGAGTAACCAACCATTTCCCTCCCCACGCCCCCGGGAGTGAAAACCTCTGCTAAGTCGCCATTTTCTGATTCCCGTGTAAATAGGCTACTCCCATTGCAAGGTGACTGGTGCTTACTACGTACTCACTTCGTAGAGGTGCTGTCAAGAGAGCCTCGTTCCTTACGAAACGCATGAGATGGCACCGTGGCAATGGCATGAGAGCCTCGTCGACATCTCTAGTGGGAGCTTGGTATACAGAAGCAAGCCTTACCTGTGTTCCTGGTGTGTATGAATATTTAAAATCCAACTGTGCGTCTCTCATGACTCATGGCTGCTAAGCTCAGGTCATTATGTTAGAGAGGCCAATGATTATGAAATGCTTGCCCATGCTAGTTCGCGGAGACGTCTCAGCACCACCCAGTAGTACGTAGTGTTACCTCATACTCCGGATTCAGGAACAAAATAGGTGGATCATCCAAGATCTTATCCCTGCAGCCCTGCTTGGTTTCACGTTGAGTCCGCGGGGTTATTCGTCAAAGCTGCCGGTGGAAGGAATGTTAGTCTGGTGCTAGTAGCGGCTAATTCTTATTCTGGGGACACAGTGCTGTGCATCATCACTGCAAGGCATGTTCTGTGGACATCATTCTGACCAGTCAAATTAGTAAAACTACCTCTTTTTGGACATAGCGGTCTTGAGCAAATACTAGCGCTGAACTAACATCTCTTCAGGCCTCTCCAGCAGGCAGTAGCTGCGCCAACTTACCATTGGCTGGGTCGTCATGTAGAATCCTGTGACTTTGAGTCTCTCACCTTGTACGAGAACTTCTCCCGAATCCACCGTCAACAATGGCCATGAGCCGTTGCACTAATGTTGTTCTGACGCAATTGATACCATTGTGAAGGACAATATTCCCAGCCCTCAAATAACCTACCGGTGGTCAGCCATGGATTCAACCATTCTTCAGCATCTCACTTTGGGTTGGGAGAAGACATCTTTCCTCATCCAAGCAGCCTCGAATCAGTGGAAGCTACTCCTCGGACCGAGCCTCCTGGCCTACCTCTGCCTGGTTTCCCTGCTGCGGTTCCGTCGTGCTAAAGGCTTGTATCTGCGCTACAGTCACCTCCCCAAAGATGCGTTTTCGGGAATGACAGTCGATGAGGCTTTTGCCATCCACAACAACCTCGTCCAGCTCGAGTTTCCCACAGTCGTTTCTATCGCTACCGTGTTTGCGCTGTTCATGGTCGGTTCGCGTTTTCTGTGTTATGAACAAGTGCTTTCAAAATCAAAACCTCATGTATATGCCTTGGCAGACCTATGGCATTCCTTCAGTCTCTAGCCTGCTCGTCACGACGGGTCAGATCCCAGCGGACGGCCGGACCGGAACGAAACGCATGGCAGATACGGGAGCGCTTCTGCTGGAGGCGGTTCTGAACCCGCCCGCCTCGGATCGAGCCATCGCCGCCGTAGCTCGCATCAATTACATCCACGCTGGTTACCGACGACGCGGCCGGATCTCGGATGCCGACATGCTCTACACGCTAAGTCTCTTTGCGCTTGAGCCTTCTAGGTGGGTCGGCCGATTGGAGTGGCGCCAGATTACGGAGCTGGAGCTCTGCGCGATCGGCGTGCTTTGGAAAAGCATCGGTGAGGCGATGGAGATCCCTTACGATGCTCTCCCTTCATCTCGTTGCGGGTGGCGCAATGGCTTGGAGTGGCTGCGCGAGCTTAGCGAGTGGAGTAGCGCCGACGAAGGCGGCCATATGATACCCTAAACTAGCAACAAGCGTTTAGCGGACTCGACGATTGACCGCTTGTTGTGGACACTGCCGGTCAGCATGAAGGCCGTGGGTAAGAACTTGGTGGCTGCTCTTTTGGAGGATAAGCTTCGCGGAGCCATGCTGTAAGCCTCTTGCCCCATTCTTCCACTTGGCTCAAGAAACAAGTAACCAAAAATATCTCTGCCCAGCGCTGAAAACTAACCATTATCCAAAAGAATTGACAAACCCCCTGCCACCTACTACCGCCTGATCCAGATCTTCGTATCCGTCCGCAAATTCGTCCTTCGCTATCTCAGCCTCCCCCGAATACGCAGTGAGAATCTCCCCCCCATACCTACTCCGTCCGGTAGGCTCCATCTGCGAAGATATCGTGTACACCCCTGGTATGTCAAACCAACTTTCAAGAACCGCTGGTCTCTGTTGGCCTGGATCCTCTGGTTCCAGGGTGGGACGTTACCTGGAGACGACGGGCAAAGGTACTGCCCGGAAGGGTTCCTCTCGAGCGAGGTTGGGCCTAGCGCCTTTAGCGGCAAAGGGTTGAAGGAGATGGGTGAGATGAAGCAGAGGTTGTCTGAGGCTGGGAGGGGAGAATGTCCGTTTTTAAACCAATAAATCGATTGGCATTGCTGGTAGTCGGCGGGGCTTGAAAAGCGCTTTCGATCTGACCGCTCTTGGGAATTGGAATCCTCAATAGACACAATGAGGCTTTGACAGGACTTTGATGAACGCTAAATCGGCAGTAGATCCGCTCTACACTCTTGGTTCGCTCCATGGTACATATAAGATACATCATTGGAGGTATAAAAGTTACGATCTCGTCTTCCTCGAATCCCAGCACCAGCAAATATCCTTCTACCTAACAAACTCGAGCACATATTACTACACATGAGGCAGGATCGCCGCCCACTGCACGCTAGCATAGGAGCTCACCGGAAATGCACGTAAACTCGAGATCGCCACTGTGACAGTCAAGAGGCGTGCGACCAGATGCAGCGAGGCTGGCACGGTGAAGAACAGGCGCAACGGCCACCTGGTCTTGTAGCCGGCCAGGTAGAAGGTGTGGTTCCGGCTGGGGCGGTAGTTTTTCGCCTCCAGCAGGCCGGGGAAGACCAAGCTCGCCCCGAGGCGAGGACGCACGCTATCCACCACAACATCTGTTCCGCGCGGGCGCGGGGAAGGCGAAGTGCCAATCGACGAAGTGAATTGTTGCGAAGGCTGCGTGTAACCAGACCGATGCAGACGCGCTGCGTGAGGCTACCCAGCTGCGGATTCCGGTGGTTGGGGAGTCGGAGTAGAGGGCCGAAGCTTGGCGCCAAAATTCTTTGCAGTTCTCAGATTCCTGCTATGCTACACGCCCCTTTAATAGGGGATAGGACGCCCATTTCGCTCGTTTAGGGCAGCTACTCTATCTGGCATTGTTGAGATAGCCCTATTAATCTCATCCAGAGTTATTTTATCCCACTCCTCTTGGATAGCTTGACGCAGAACAGCTTCTTCAAAGATAACCCCCCTGGACTTCAAGCGCTGCTTTATTATCCTCCAAATAGTCTCAATTGGATTGAGATCTGGCGAATTAGCAGGATTCATTTCCCATTGGATCCCTAGACGGGCCTTGAGTGCTTTGACATGACCCTTGCCCTTGGTACCATGAGGCCCATCATTATCCTCAATCAAAACGCAATTTTTATCCTAATTAGGAGCGACGATTTGCTCAAGAATTACCATATAATCAGCTTGAATAAGCCGTCCCCCTATACCAGAGCCAGTATAGAAGTGGAGCTGACCCTTGAAATTCCATCTAATAATAGCGTACACATGGACTGATTGATTTTGACGTTTGAGCTTGAATTGAGTCTTTGATAGAGTATTTCATGCTTCAAACCCTGGTCAACGATGAATTCGAGCCTGTTGTTGCAAGCAAGTAGCGAAATGAGACTCATCACACCATCGAAACTTCTTAAATTGCTTTAATTGCCAATATCGACGTTCAAATCCCCATATAATTCGAGCATCAATATGCTAATTCGAGCATCCATATGCGTTTGTAAGAGCATTTTTTTCTGCGCGGCTATATAAGTCCCTACGCCAAAATCCTTCATATTTCTTTGGATAGCACGTTCAGAGCCATTAGCTATACCAATAGTCTTTGCGACCTTGAAATGGCTAGAAGAAGCGAAGCCAAAATTGGCATCTTCTACTGCCTCAATTGCTTCGCATTCGTACAGAGCAAGTATTCGTTTTCGGCCTCGATTATGGACTTTCTCGCCGCGGCGCGCAGTTCCTTCTTTAAGGATTTGATAGCCAGTTCGACTGGCTATATTATGTATCTTAAATAGCTCTGTACGGGGTAATTTGCCAGCTGTGTGGCGTGCGTCAGCAAGAAGGCGCGCTCGGCGCGGCGTATCAAGTATCGATTTTTTCCTTCGTGGGGCTGCAGGAGAAGGAGGATCAATCGAATAAGACTTTCTGCAGACGCGGCGTCTAATTCCTCGTTCAGAATCCATTGTTCCCTAAATTTGAGTGAGTATTGGTAGAGAAATAGAGGAATGAAGAAGGGGGGGAGAGGAAGGGGATCTGAGAACTGCAAAGAATTTTGGCGCCAAGCTTCGGCCCGAAGCGCCCCCGTAGTAGTCCCAGAGAATCATGCATGTTGATCTTCGGCCCCATGCAATCACTCCACCACCCCTCAGTTCACCTTGTGTGGCAGCCTGCTAGTGTAATTTCTAAGTATAACAAAGCCAACTTCGAATGAACATCTGGTTATTTTCTAGAATTCTACGCATCATCCACGTAGAGCCAACATGGTGAAACAATTTGGTCGCCGACGAAACCGGCGCTTCGAGTGCCACCAAGATGTCGCCAATGTTGTCTGTCAGGGAGTTATGATGGGTGTCTGGCAGCTCGATTGGGATTACCAAAAAGCACATCGTGGAGTGCCTCCCGACCCTTACATGAAACACTGGGAGAATTGCGTTATCGACGCCGCCGACGATGACGAAGTTCTACAGCTCCAAGATCGTGGTACCGTCATCGCCCTTGTCGGATTGGTCAAGCACAGATTGGATGATGATATTTCAAAGATTAAAGATGCCATCTGCGCGCACTACGATTCTGTTTCGAAGTCAACGCTGAAGCTGTCTGACCAGCAAGCCGAGCTGGCACTAAGTTTTGCGACCAAGCTCTGGCTCCACGCTTCACCAGACCTGTCCACCAGAGGACCATCTTCATTTCGTCTTGTCATAAAAGCATGCTTGCCCGAAAGATCTGACCCAAATAAGATCTCCGGTCATCTGACAAATGATTTCTGCGCCAAACACCTCTGGAGGAAAGGAGGAATTCGGATTGTTTGGACGGATGAGATTGAGAAGCATTTGACTTCACACAAAGGTCGAACTTTGCATGTTTTCAGGAATTCGTCAATGCTTCGAGCCTTGCAGCAAGATCCTAATAGGTAGGTTTGATTTAGGTTGATGAGGCTAACCATCGGACTGACCGATGATAGTGATCCTTTCCCTGATGGCTTCGTCAGTGAAACACTGCAGACACTCTATCTTCTGTTTCGGCCACTTGATTCGAAGAAGGCTCGCAGGAACATTCGGTACATGGAGAAGCACCTCGACGCAGACCTGGAGCTTGCTATGGGAGAATATCCAAATGTTGATCTCCAACAATACCCCTACTGGCACGAACAGCTCGCCGAAATTCAACGGATGTATGATCACAAGACGCCCTCAGGCCTTGTGCAGTGGTGGTTTGACCGAAGAGATCGGGTGCAATGGACAACATTCTGGGTTGCATTCCTTGTTTTGGTACTGACCGTTTGTTTTGGTATTATTTCGAGCATAACTGGCATTTGGCAAGTTTACCTCGCGTATCGGTCCTGATTTCAATGGTTAGGATACGAGATAGGCTATAAATAAATGCGACCAGATGTGCATAGGATGTGCACGGGATCTGGGAAACGGACGGGTGGTTATATGGATCGGAAGCGGTTGTTGTGCAGGCTTCGGCCCGAGGCGGCGCCCCAGCAGGTGCAGCGTACAAGTAAACTAGCATGGCTAAATAGAGGCTACGAGGTGTTGACCCACGGGGAATTGGCCCACAGCAAGGGCACCCGATGTTTGGCCAGGTAAGCTAAAAACATACGTAGTAAGCACCGCATGAGCCTCAGTGGCTTAGCTGTGGGCTGGAATCTCTATCTAACCACCCATCCATTCTAACTGCAGCACAATGCGAAAAGCTGAAGGACTCTCTACATCCTCAAAACGCCAGCACTTCACTCGTTCTAATTCACTCGCTGTCCCCAACATAATATCAATCCATCCATTGTCTGGGCCTCAACAGGCTCAATATGTCACTATCTCGATCATTTAGATGGGATGGGCGAGGAGAACCACAGCCCGCCCGAGTGCAGATTCATGATGATCGCATTATTCGAGAGAGCGACTTGAAATGGGAAAATGATCTGAGACGGATGTGCCGGTCTTCTAACGTATCGTGGGAAGTTACAGACAAAGTCATACAGGCCCACAGAGAAAAGCAAGAGAAGAAAATGCGAATACGTTGCGGGGACGCATCAACGGAGGAGATCATCATCCCACAGTATGAGCGTGAGCATCCAGTGCATCGGGAACGGGAAGTCGACCGGGAGGAGATCGCCATTCCCCGTGATCAGCGCAATATTCGGACCTACCTGCGGGAGGAGATTGTCATACGCCGTTACGAGGATGATGCTCGGACTTGTCGGGAACGAGAACCTGTCATTCGGCGGGATGGGCATCATGACCGAGACGATGGACTTGTAGAGGAAGTCCGCGTTGAAAAGCCTTTTCGATCAAGCACGACTACAGTCCCACGACCTCCACCACCAGCTACAGGACCTGAATTCATCAACGCTCCTACAATACATCAGGAGGCAATTACACATCATCGCCATATCGACCATGGCTTCGAGTTAGCTCTTAAAACAGAGGAAGATCCTAAGGAGGATCATACGGCAGATGCGCACGAGGGCCGGGATGCTTATGGAGATGAACAGGTAGTCACTATCGAAGGTACTTCTCCATCCAGTTCACCATCACCTTCCCCAACGCCAGCGCCAGAGCCTCATGTCATCAAAGCTCCTGCAATGCACCAGGAAGTCATCGCGCATCATCGTCATATTGATCTCGGAGATTCCAAGGCGGATCGTATGGTTCAACTACTGGAAACTATTCTGCACACGCTTCGTGATGAAGTTACAGTAACACCGCTGAATAAGTCTACCGGCGAAGCCGATACAAAAGCTGGCAAGTCCGTGGAAGAACTTCAAGCAGCGGAGCAAACGACTAAAGCGCAGAAGGCATTGCCACCGTCAGCAAAGAAGAAATAACCTCGACAAGGGGAGAACCAGTTACGCGTTCGGGACAATGCAAAGGTCCTGTCATGAGGAAACTTCAACCCCCTTCTTTGCTGTTGGTTGAAATATGAAGGGTCTCCGGCATCTGGGAGGCACGCTGCTAACTGATATAAAAATACTTGGTATTTTTATTTATAAAGTATTGTAATACAGTATTGTTGGATGCCGGAATATGTAAATGGGCATGATACAACGTTAGCAATAGAACGCAAGTTGCATACTGGAGTGATCCTTACTTCTCATCTCCACCATCTCCATAGGCTTTTTTACAATGGGCCCCATGACGAACTCTATCACGACGACGAAGGACAGGTCCATGACGAATACTAGTGGAAGAAAGTAGTACTACTAAACACTTGAATGGCACTTGAGTGTCATCAAGCATTCAATGTAATCAGGCCTACTCCAGTATAATCAACTATTCTGTCACACTCGAATGCCACTTGAACGCCGCTCAAATATATTCTAATTATGCTCCAAGTATACTCTAATTACGCTCCAGTCTATTTCAAACTATAATTGAATCCCTAGAGGAGAGCATGGTAGTAACTCCACACCGTCCAGCTGCAGCGATTCGTAAAGACTTGGCGGACTTGGAATTTGCCCTGTCGGCAAGATATGATTTTGGAAGGGTGGCACAATTCCTTTAGGATGGTCTTGAGAACAGCATTGAAATTCGACCAGAAGGATACGAAGAGAATGTTGAACGGGTGAAGAGAACTGTTGCAATAAACGATGTTTACACACTGGGAGCCTTGAAAACGGTAGGAGACCGTGTTTGTGTCTCAATTAGGCAATATGGTACTTAGTATCTGTCAGGTTAGTTCCCTTCTGAATACTTACCGAAAAGGGAAAGCAGAGCCACCCGACACCAGCACTTACTTTATCAAGCCATGCCCTATATAGCTATCCCGACCTCCATTGGGAACATCATGTCCTCCTCCATCTCACCTGTCAAAACAGCAGACTGATGAAGTATCTCGTTCAGACTGCGAATCCCCTTTTCGAGCTGTGCATTTGCCCTTTTCGCCTCTTTCCTCTGTGCCTTCATCCGCTCCATTTCCTCCTTCTCTGCCTGTTTGATGTACGCCTCGACGAGCTGTGTAGTTGAGCAAGTGCTCACAAGAAGCTCGTCAAAACTCAGCTCTAGGCTATTGTCCTGATCGTCGCCTCGAACCTCGTTGGACAGTTTGCTTCTGCGCTGCGCTCCTCGTCTCGTCTTCTCAGCTAAGGAAGTTGGTCTTGGTCGTTGAAGCATGTTCCCAGTAGGAGACGAGCCTCCATATGTCTGGAAAGCAGTAGGTTTTAGCGAACCGTTCAACCTGACACGAGTCATAAGCGGATGGTGATGACCGAGTCGATAGAGGAGTGCGAGGCGGGCGACGCGAAGGTAACGTTGAGCGCTCTGTTTGGGCGTGAGCAATGGAGGACTCGGTGGCCGAAACCGGTCCGTACGGTTGTGAAGTGGAAAGATATCTTCCGAAGTAGGCCGAGGAGCTTCAGAGACGGAGGGAGGTGACGGAAGAAATGGGGTGTAATCTATGGAATCAGTTTCTGATGTTGGTACCGGATCGCTCGATGTCCAGGTGAAGGAGAACCTGCGCTTGGAGGATAATCTCCGCTTTTTGGCCGGCTTACGCCCTGCGGACCTGCCGCGTGAGGTGTCGTTGTCGGTCATGTTGGTAAAACAAGATGAAAGCATATAAGACCAAATGGAAGAGGGCTGGTTGAACGATCTCTCAGAGGATAGAATGCAAATGCAAAACTTTTCTGGCTCCAATTTGAGTGCAAAGTAGCTCAGTGAAGTCGAGAACTAACGGCTCGGAAAGAGAGGTTTTGACGATATATAGACCATCTGTGGGGTAGAGACATATGAAGGAAATAGTTGTGCGGTAGAACAAAGAGTATGAGGATAAGGTGGGCATGTTCAACACAGCAGACAAAAGGAAGTTTGTTCGATTCCACATAATGAGACATAGAAATCTTTGTTCCTCTGGACAAAGTCGATAAATGTAGTAGTAGCAGTGTATTGTCCATATTCTTTTGGTGAGCAAAGCAGAAATCTAATAGTATGATAGCCAAATGAACTAGAAACGACTTTGACATTAGCATAGCTAGCCTTGGGACAGCAGGATAGAATTCAGAACGTGGTAATGGGTGGATCAAGAAGCATCGATCTGGAATACGGGCGCTCGCTGCTCTTTGTCTGCGACTGAAGTTGCAGCAATCTTGAAATCATGGCACATATTAATTTGTCTTGGCGGACAGCAAAATTTCCAGTAGATATGACTTTGTCCAACAGATTGAGCAGGCTCCCAGAAGGGTCGTAGATTGAATAGCAGGGAACGGGAGGATGGTCATCGGAGCGCTATAATGAGATTTTGCATCACCACTGCAGCAGCTTTCGACCACCCAGCTCATGTACTCATGTGATGTGTTTGAATGCAGTTCAACTTCAATTTGGTTCAAGTTCTGTGCAGTGAAAGAAAGATTTGTTGGGTCGAAAGTCGGAGCTGAGGATGTACTGTACAGTACTATTACCACGTGTATAGCTGTCTCCTTGGCCGAGACATGATGACATTTCCCATCCCTCCATCCCTGCATCCCTACATCCCTCCATCCTTCAGTGTAAGCAGTCTCATTGGGGGAAAATGTAATGACGTTGCTGCGACTGAATTGTCTGAATTGTCTGAATTGTCTGAATCGACCAAATTTCCTGACTTTCTTCGCTTCTACATGATTGCGCGTGGGCTGAGAGTCACAGAAACATATCTTCTACCCATACCTACAACTAATCGTCATCGCCCGTTTCTCTCCCTCCGCCTCACCCCCATATCCTGTGTTGGAATCCTTCGCCGCTCTCTCGGAACACGAACCACCCGTCCAGAACTGAGCACAGTCGGTACAAGACCTCGAGGCTTCCCAACTACACTTACGCGAAAATCATCTTCCTCGTCATTAATCGTTACCCTCGGCGCAGCGCTCGCAGCAGCTATTCTTCTCGGTCCTCTCTTTCGCCAACCAGAACACTCCCCTGACGCTCTCACTCCATCTCAAGACTCAGCGGACCTACCACATCCTCAAGATCCCAACAGTGCGCCCCCACGCGCTCCTCCCTATTCTGAGATGCCCATACCTCCAGGCCACCTGGGCAATTTGACTCCAGAACAAGAATTGAAGCTGCGAGACTTCTGGTCCGTGACCCTCAAAACCTTTGGAGCAAAAGACTCTTCTCCAAACCCGGCCGCGCTCGGCACTCCCGCGACAACTCCCCCCACCAGCGAACCAAATACAGACACTGAGTCTCTCAAATCCTCCAAGAAAAACAACAGTAGCAGCAAGAAGCGCCACTCCCTCTTCAGCAGCAGCAAAAAGCACCACGATGACAACACCGAGACCAACAACTCAAACCCCTTAGGCCCCGGCACCGGCGATGCGGACGACAAGTACGGCCAAACGAGAGAATTCCAACAAACCCTCAAGGAAGTCTCGCCCGAAGAACTCCGCACCGCATTCTGGTCCATGGTGAAATGCGACCACCCGGATGCGCTCCTCCTCCGCTTCCTCCGCGCCCGAAAATGGGACGTGCAACGCGCGCTCGTCATGCTCATCTCGACGATGCGCTGGCGCAGCAAAGACATGCACGTTGACGACGATATCATGCGGTCCGGCGAGGGTGGAGCGCTCGCAGACTCGAAATCTGGAAGTGACAGTTTCGTGAAGAAAGAAGGCGAGGACTTCCTGTCGCAGCTGAGGAAGGGGAAGAGCTTCTTACATGGAGTGGACAAGGAGGGCCGACCCCTCTGTTTTGTCCGCGTGCGATTACACCGGCCGGGAGAGCAGAGCGAGCGCGCGATGGAGCGGTACACCGTCTTCATCATCGAGAGCGCAAGACTGGTACTACGCCCTCCCGTCGAGACAGCCACCATCCTCTTCGACATGTCCTCCTTCACCCTCTCCAACATGGACTACGCGCCCCTGAAATTCATGATCAAGATCTTCGAGGCCAACTACCCGGAATCCCTCGGCGCAGTGCTGGTCCATAAATCCCCCTGGGTATTTCAAGGCATCTGGACTATGATCAAGGGCTGGCTCGACCCCGTCGTTGCAGCAAAGGTGCACTTCACCAAATCCGTCGAGGACCTCGAACAATTCATCCCAAGAAGCCAGATCGTGAAGGAGCTCGGTGGGGACGAGGACTGGGACTACAAGTACATCGAGCCCATCGAAGGAGAAAACAACGCCATGAAGGACACGGAAAGCAGACAGAGGCTGGAAGAAGAGCGGAGTATCGACGTGCTGGAATTCCAGAAAAAGACCTTCGCGTGGATCGCGAGGGCGTCGAATGATGCCGACGCGGTCCAGTTGGCGAAAGAGCGGGATCAATTGGCCGCTAGGCTGAATCAGAATTATTGGCAATTGGACCCGTTCATCCGCGCGAGATCGCTGTATGATCGGCAGGGCATGATCGGGAGGGGTGGGGTTGTGGATTTCTATCCCGAGCAGAGGAAGGGAGCCGTCAATGGCGCAATGGCGTCGAATCCGAATGCCGGAACGGATGATGTGGACTGATGGAGCTTACGAGACGACGAAGAAGAAGAATAAGAGAAGGAGGCAGATGGATATGTTGCCATTGCTGTTGCCCGGCACCGTCGACGATACGGCTTCGACGTAAGACATGGCGGCCTGCTTCTGTGTTTCGATATGCCATCGTTCTATGTGTGCAAGGCTGGATAAATGGTTGGAAGCAAGGAAACAAGCAAGGAAACAAGCCAGCTAGTTCGAGGTGTCGCAATCGTTCCATCCGCCATATACCGCCATCGGAGCCCGGGGCTTGGGTAGGAGACTCCTGTACAGTAAGTGTAGACATGCAAACCGCGTTCGATCTTCCGCCACGTTTACGTTACGTTATGTCATGTCTGTGCAAGGACGTGGGTAGCTGGTTAGATACTAGTATTTCTGCCTCTAACTATGTGTTTCTGCATCCGCTGTTGTAGAGATGTATGAGTACGGGTGTTTTATCTCCGATCTGGATATGGGTCGTCAGAGTCGGATTGCAGCGTTCTACTCGACTTTAGGGATGGATGGGTCTGAGCAGTACTATCTCAGGATACTCAGGTCAGCACTTCTATGCCTTGTATAACACTAGTAGCAGTAAGCGGCAAGATTGAAGCCATCTATATGAATTGACGCAAGCGATCTACCACCTACTATCACTCGAAAGTCTGCACCTCCGGCATCCTCCCCAGTCCCTGTCCCGAAACCTTCACCCCTCCCACATTAACACCCTCCAGCACCCCACCGGCACTCTTCTCCCTCACATGCTTCCTCAACAGACTCAGAATCTCGCTGTTCCTCCACCGCTGCGGCACAGGCCGATAGGCCGGCTTGAACGCGCCCACCGTCTGCGCCCACTCCCCGCTCCTCGGCGCACCCTGCCGCCAGCCATCCGTCTCCTGAGCCTGGCCCGGCGACGCAGGGCTCTGATACTCCGTCGTGGTCTGCGAGGTGTTCGTGGCAGAGCTGACGCTCCCCTCGGCCGTCTCCTGCGACGTGGGCGTGTTGGCCGGGGATTGCGTGGCCCAGTAGTAGATGTCCCAGTCGTTTTCGTCGAGGAAGAGGTCGTACTGTTGGAGTTGGGAGGCGGTCATGGTGTGGAGGTGGGCGGAGGCGAAGGTGGAGAGGAGGAGGTCGGATTCTAGCGTTCCTCTTTTGCGGCTTTGGTCTGTTCAGCATCGAGGTGTTAGCGTTGTTGGATGTGGTGAGGACTCATGTCATATTATTTTCTAGTGCTTGGATCTGACACGGACATAATAATCTTGCTCTCATGGTTGCGGGATCCTCTCCCTCCCGGCGTAGAGGCTCTACCTTGAATTGGGCACCTTCCATTTCGCCGACGCCGAGTTCGGCATTCGCTCCATCTTCAGGGACGCCTTTCTGTGTTCCGCCCGTCATTCGCTCCACATTCTCCGGTACAGAATCCTTGGGTGTGAATTTGGGATCGACGGTGGAGAGAAACTCGGGTGAGGGTTTGTCCGCCCCGACAGAAGGCATGTCATTGGCGATGGTTGATGTGGTATTGGTCAAATGAGGGTTGTTGGCCTTCGAGATCTGTGTTTCGCGATAACCTTCGACATTGGAATGGAGTCTGTCTTTGTGGTCTACGGAGCGGGGGAAGGTGGTGGAGAGGAGGCGGGAGGTGATGGGGCTTGGTCTGGAGGCAGACACTCGGAGGTTGCGGCTAACTACACGAAGAGGTTGCATGTTGAATATTGAATGATATGTAAGACAGGCGAAAGAGGCTCTCTTCTCTTGGACAAAAAACCTTGTAGAAAGTGGATCAGTAGGACATTAGTACTCCACCACTAACATGTGGGACTGTGATTGAGGTCTCGAGGAGTGGATAGTTGACATCATGCCAAGAGACGTGAAGAGGTGCCGAGGATAGTGAAATCTGCTCACCCTCAGGCTGGCCAGTCATCTATTCCACTCTCATTATTTGCAACGATCAATTGACGACTCATGAGGCGCGATTCAGCGAACGGCCAGCCTGAGGCCTGCGCATGTAGCATGCTTCAACCATCTCAAAGAATCTCTCGCATCAGGCTCGATCGAAGATTCACATCCACTTCTACTTGGGCTGGCCCTTCTAGGTTAGCCTGAGGTTAGCCTGAGGTTGGGCGCCGCCTTGCCGGTTTTCTCACATACGTACTACAAAAAGCCCACTGCTCCTCCATCTTCTCCATTGTCCGATTTGAAGCGAGAGGATCTGGAGTGGTCGTGGATGTATCACTACAACGGGCTCACTCCATGTTACGTTATTCCGATATCGGGTAAGGGCATTCGAAATGATCGTGAATGTATCACCACTCATAACAAGTTACATTGTTACGTTTTGAAGTGAGACTATTCGGTCGGAGTTGAGAGATTTTGAATTGGTAGCAACTTGCAGTACAATGTACTAGTATCCTCCATTGAAAATGGTTATATAAGACACATTTTCAACAACAGCCTCCAAAATTTTGTGCTATCGTGATAGATATCATCGCTGTTCGCTTGTGGTCGATAATATCTGGATATTCTGCTTTCTTCATGGTGTCATGTTTGTCGTGGTGGTCGATGATGATTCGGTGGATTTCGTTCCCAGGGTCGCTTTCTGGTTCCCACACTTGTTTGGGAGACCTTGGTTTAATTCTCTAAGCATCCGCTTCCCCAAGCTCAACTTCCTCTTTTGTCGAGCTGGAGGGAGCATTCAAGGCCTTAGTAGGCAATATATTGGTATTAGGATTTATCACGGATTCTCGCCAGATCAAGTGTCCGCCAAGACTATTATTATTCCAACGAAAATATCTCAAAATACTTCAGAGACTTTCCTGCCAAGCCTTCAATTTGACTCATTTACAGAGGACAGAGGCCGATTTGCTTTGACGGAAGCACCGATTTGATTGATTTATCAAGCATTTGATTTAATTTATTGAACCAAATTGATTTGATGGACACACTGTTCAATGAGTATTATGTGCTCTGGTGCCGACCATGAACTTGCCACCCCGATTACGAGTAGACATGTTTCAAGGGAGAGTTCTGGGTTCTTACAACTGATGAGAAACGGATTTGAAGAGAGTCATTGATTGTACTCACGAGAAGGCGAACGTTTTAGCCGTTCATTTACCAGACAAAATAGGTTGCATCGAATACAAATCCCAGGTCTGCACGTGGCCTTGCAATATAATACATCTCCTGGTCAGGGCACCCAGTTGAGTGACCGGATACCGCAAACTCGGAAATTGTTCTTCAGGTTGAGATGCAGTGTCTCTCATCGCCCATTTTCCGCAGTAACGACAGACTAGCTGAGATGGTGGATTTGGATGTTGGTAGTTGGGTGGAAAAATCTGCTCCAGAGGACTTCTTTTTGGGTCTGGCGGCCTACTTAGAAGAAGGTCTGTCTTGCAGGTGTCTTGTTTAGCGAAGTACGGAGTAACTTAGGTGGTAAGCTACTAGTATCGCAATCTATGAAATGCCAAGTAGGCTCTGCACGTGACAACAACTCATCCTCTACTAGTAATTGCAGGCTTTACAAGACGCTCCAAGACCTCATATCGAAGTCAGGAGTCCTCGGCGTAGTATATGGTTAGTAAATGGTGCTGAGTGAAGTGGGTTTAGACGCACTGGCCTTACTGCTTTCTATCTACTACGACCACTGCAGAGAAACGAGTGTAGTGATCCCTGCAGCAATGTATCCATTAAATCAAATCAAATCAAATCACCTATCTAAACATAGAGGTCGCGACATTCGGTTCGATTTGATTCAACTCATTTGCCAAATGTTAACAAGCAATGTTGTTGAACGTGGAATGAAAGTGGAGATAGACAGTTTTAGAATCTAAATAAGAGGCGCCAGTGCAGATATACTAGTAAGTACAAACTGCTGTGTCGTAGAGCAAAATTGGCTGCCAAATTGCAGTAGAAATTGACCAATCAAAAGCAGGCAAAACGTAGAGATTATGCGTAGAAATCGCGTTTGACATTTTTTTTAAAGGTTGACTGTTGAGGATTTTCATTTACAAGAGGAGTCCGCCGAGACTTTTATCTGTCGCGAAATCCCTGCACGTTCCGCCTGATTTTGATTGGTCAATCTCTGCCGTAATTTTGCAGCTAATTTCGCTGTAATGTGCACTAATTTCTGCGCGCCCTGCGCCTTTTTGAGAGAGAACAGAGCCATTTCTTCTACCTGTTTGACAGTTTCAAAATAAAAGACTTTCCTGTTAAGACTTCTCTATCTGACCAATTTGTCAAATTTCAAAGGGTTGGATTTGGTTTATTTTACTAATTTGATTTATTTGGACGTACTGCCCTGCAGGAACAGCGATATTGCAGCGTTGCAGCGCAGCGAGATCCTGACCAGCTGAGAGCGCTGTTGGCTCATCTGAGACCCCCACTGATCCGTGAGAGGGTCCATTTGCTGCTGCGGCGCTGCGGGGGCTCCTAATTGGCTGGTTCGCTCGCAACAAGGTTTTACGGGATCTCATGAGGCTGGGAATGTTGGCGGAGTAGCTGGAGATAAACCGACGACCCCGAGGATGACCAGTGAGTGACCAGGAGTGCCAACACCGGCCCATTTTATGCTCTACAGAGGTGCTGTGGAACGCGAGATTCGGGCCGCTCATCACATATCCAAGCGCAAGAAGGCCGTCAAGCACACCGTCCAAGACGTCGCTCCTCAGGCTCAAGTCTCCGTCGTGATTTGGCGTATGGTCTACGTTGTCTGAACCTCTCTCAATTACGCCTTCAGGATCTTCGTTGAGAATTGCATCTACAACCGTTGATCCTCTATGATGCCCCTTCTAACAGCGCTTAAATCCGGAGACCTCCTAAACCAATAGAAGGAGACCCCCGACAGGATGTTTGAAGACTACTCAACCACCCCAGAAGGTCCTGTTTCGCGAATGCACTTGTTACACACAGTGAGGCCGTTAGAGGCCACTAAAGGGCGTCCTATGTTGCTCTAGCACTCGTTTAGATAACACCAATTGAGGTAGTCAACAACAGTTTTATAGCTTTATTTCCATTGACTTGTGTAGATAACTGTGTGGTTCTCATTATACGGCATTTTACTACTAAATTTCAACTGTCAAGTCTGGTGCACCACCGTAGGTATCACGTGTCCCAATTTCGTTGCTGCGGTCTGGCATTAAATGCTTTGTAATGTTATTGCTGTTCTTTCGATTATCAAGTTTCCGTGGCGCAATCGGTTAGCGCGTCCGACGTATGTCTTTCTTCCCTTCTCCAAATTCTCAGAGAGCTAACCAAATTATAGTGTTAATCGGGAGGTTGGAAGTTCAAGCCTTCCCGGGAACGAAATGTTTTTTTGTTTGTTCCATTTGACTTTCTAAGTCTTCTCACGTGGAACTGTAGGAAACTCATTTTGTGAGGATATTGTGACAGGAAAGTCACTAATAATTTTCAACTCTGACAATTGTCCGCCAAGGGTTGGCCAATCAATCCGTGCCAAGTCTGCCAAGTATGTGTAGCTGGTGCTCTGACAGTTTGCGTTGAGACTTGTCAAACAAAAGCTAGTAAACGGTCCTCTGAGGGCCGCGGTCCTTTTGGTCCAACAAGACTGTTCTCCTGGACTTCCGAAGCTGCTGTGAATCAATTTCATATTGACTACCTCTCTGTGCTTTCCTGTATGAGACATCTAACTAAGGGTTGCCGCCATTTACGACCAGATGTTGCCGACGAGGTCTTTTCAGCGGTCTATTGCTCATTCTTCTCCTGGATTACTATTACTAGTATCTATTCTGCATGCACACCGCTGGGCTAAGCCCAAGCTTACGTACGAGGTCTTGTATTTAGCCGCATGTCTGATATCCTACTTACCTTCTGTTTCACCATTACTCTCGCTTATGAGTCGGTCAAAAAATTCTTCTAACATTTCCCGGCTTTCTGCTTTGACTCTTCGTGCCCAGAAAATAGATTCACCACTTGGCGAAGAGGTTCTAATCCGGTATGCAAGGCGACGAAATAGGCGAGGTAGATTCGACTCGAAGCATGTGTATTCGTGGTGGATATCAGGAGGTGAGGGAGGTATCGACCATTAAGTAGATAAAACTGTCTTTATCGATTGGGAATGTAACAGCGATAGCAGCGCGCCAGCCAGCCAGAGAAATATGTCGAGTCCGCTCACTTCGGCCCAAGGAAAATGACAGTTTACCGGTGAGAAGTCCTTTGACTGGTCTATCTCTCTGTGAGTTTCTGTTTGTTGTAGTTGGGTTTCGACCTCCGTTGGTACGGCTGGTCTTTTCGAGCCCGATCCCCTCAGGGTCTGGTGTCCAACATTTGGTTGGCTGAGTGTCAACTCTCCGCAAGCTGAACGCCTCTATTGACGCCTCGGCACAATTGTCTGTGAGTAGTGCTAGTGTCTCAGCCACTTCGGCTTCAGTGGGTTCATGGATCAGCATTCCGCGCTCGTTCACAATCTGAGCATCAAAAAGATTGTCATCGAGTGGTTTAAATCAGGGTATCCGTCAAATCAAATGAACCAAATTTAGCGTCGATTTGGTTCATTTGATTCATTTGTCAAACGAGTCAAATCTTAGTAAGCAATAATTTTGTTAGGATAGCTGTTAAGAATTTCCATCTCGCAAAAGGAGTCCGCCAAGTTTTTTTTTAATAAAAATATGCCAAAATATGCCAAAAGACACAACTTTTCTGCCAAGACCCCATTTCATAAATCTTAGTAAGCAATAATTTTGTTAGGATAGCTGTTAAGAATTTCCATCTCGCAAAAGGAGTCCGCCAAGTTTTTTTTTAATAAAAATATGCCAAAATATGCCAAAAGACACAACTTTTCTGCCAAGACCCCATTTCATTAATTTGACAAACGTGATTTGATTGCCAAGCACTTGACTTGATTTGATATGACTAATTTGATTTGACTCACTGGTTTTAGTATATTGACCGAATCAGACCCACCAAAACCGATATTGAGCATCTTGTCCAAATTTCTTTTGGAAGAGCTGCCTTACAGCGATTGCAGTGTTCTTGAGTATCTTTTGTGGTTTTAGTATTCGCGATCGGGCTCCCCTCGCTTTGAGAACCTTACGATCGATTTTGGTGAAATATTTTGGAATCAGTACAATAAGCGTGAAACACACTTGGATCAGTGAGTTTTTCGGCGAGATATCTTAGTGTTCCCCGATGTCATCTGCTGTTTGAAGACCCCTATGATAGAGTCACTCCACTATATGCTGATCAAGTGTGTTTAGGCTCGCAGACTCTGTATCTTTTGCGGCATAAGCTCAAAGGATCATTGCGTAGCACCTCCTGCCCGAATAGTTTCCACTTCTGTCCTTTGACTCCGCTCAGAACGCCAGACATACCATACGCAGGGCATGTGTAAAACGTTAACAAGTGTTTAAAACTCCTTGGAAGAAGAACAGAGTTTCTGGGGAATTACCAAGAAAACCTTTTGAATTTCTTTGCCATGTACGAGTAGCCCAAACTTTGAACTTAAATGACCGCAAGGTCAGGTCATACCCTACTAAGAGCCAAGGGTTATTTTCGAAGAGCAATTCCCAAGCAGCTCCTTGTGCAATAAGAATAGAAAAGGCACAACTATCATTCCAAAATACTAAAGAGAAATTTTTGAATGCCTCCACTTCACCGTCGGCTTTATATGCCAGCTCTCTTGTAGCATATCCCGGGTTGCATGCTGTAGATGGTATGTGACGGCCCCACACACATTCTGATAACGAGGTATTGGTACATTCAGGTGAAGGGTGCGTAGAGGAGTCTTGATTGAAGCTGCTAGAAGGAACTTCTGTAGCTATATCGCTGGTAGTGTCTGGAAGTCGAACGTCATGGGGAACTTTAGTAAACTACTACGGGAAATGGCAGCATATTCCTGATCGAGGAATATGTCTAAATCCAAGCGGAAAAGTCGAACAAAGTTCATACTTCGAAATGCGGCACCTGTGGCTAGGACAAATACTTAGTGTAAAGTCGTGACATCTCCGATTGCAACGCTGCTTCGATGCTGGCCTAGTTAATATGTGTTGAACGTGGCTATGTGCAATGGAATTGAGATAGCCAGTTCAAAAATTTGAATAAGGGGCACAGCGAGTGCAGATATAAGTACAAATTGCCCTGTCGGACAGCGAAATTGGCTGCAAAAATTGCATTAGAAATTGACCAATCAAAAGCAGGTAAAACGCAGGGGTTACGCGCAAAATTCGCGTCCGACATTATATGATCCGCGAAATTTTGTGCTTGGCGGATGTCCATTTTGAAGAGTCTGAAATCCTGGTAGCCACCGTCGCAATTAAATAGTGAATAGTCAACCTTTTGAATTTCTCCGACTCTTTGCAGTGTGTAACAGTCAATGGTATGAGCTTCTACAGTACGAATTGTTGTATCAATCCCTGACATGATAAGTATCCGTGAAATCTCTGCTCGAGCTGTACCTTGCAATTTGGAGCTTGAAGCACACAAATGCTTCGGGCACTTGTCTGAAGATAAAATCTGGATCAAGTGATTCGCAATGGGCCTTAAAGGCGGTAAGTAGGTTTCATTTCGTATTCGAGGACCTAGCGTTGATTTTATTCTTGATGACGATGAATTTCTACGCGGTCTCTTTGCTGGCGGTTGTAGATAGGTATCACTACGCTGTGACTCGTTGAAACTGTATGTCCTGCGCCCTTGGCGTCGCTCAAGACCGCGACCTTCAAGCACTGGACAGCATACTGCTAAGTGACCACCCTTTTTGCAGTAATTGCAGGGATGTGCGGGACAGTCATGTGATGATGAACTGTGCTGACTAATCAATGGATAGTGTGTAAATAGCAAGTTGTTCTATCTAATTCAGTGCGAAAGCAGCGCGTACTTATACATACAAAGTCGATATATGAAGCGCAGTAGCGTGAAACGCAAATACCAAAAATACATGCGTGGCTGATGCAAAACGCGTATCAATTCTGTAACAAAACGCTGGTGACACACGTAGCAAAAATAAGCGCAGACCGTATTTTTGAGTTCAACATGTGATAACACAGAGGAGGCCGCAATCTTTGCAGCATTTTGTGATTACACTCCCATCTGATGTCCAAGACATATATGAATAGCTCTGCTGTTACTGAAAGCTGGTACTATGTGAGTGTCATAGCACTGGCAAGGAATAACGACAGACAACAGAGCTGTATGGGTTACTCGATACGAAGCCTCCAAGATAGTGAGAAGGGAAGAAGAGCCCTGAATGCGCAACGCCACATTTCGAATGAACGAAAGAGAGTCGCGCCCACATATAACCAGTGGCAAAGGGTGATGCAAGTCTACGGTGAATAAGTACAGGGCCTATAACTGATTCTGGTGGTTGCCGCTCTGTACAATCGGGGTTCCAGCCTAGACGTGGCATATCTTGCATGAGCATCCAAAGGATTTATTCAAACCTCCAAAGGCTTTTTTAGGGCTTCTCGTTTGACTTCCTGTGTGTATCGGTCTGAACTTCGTCTGGGGCACTGATGTCAGCTTTCACAAGCAGCTCGACGCTTTGATGTGAATGCACGCTATCCGCCAGAGATCTCACCTGGCCCAAGGATGACGAGAAATGCAAACCGCTCGAAAGTATAACAGGCCGCACCATCTGGCTGTTCCTGCTTACATATACTGCCTCCGCTCGGCTGTCCAACGTGTGCATTCGACCAAGAGGGGTCGAACTGCTCCGGGGACCTCACCGTCCACACAGGTCGGACTCAAATACGTAGATCCCATAAAGGGGATGTTTCACCCGCCCTCTGCCCGTTCGTATTTGTGCTACAATTTGAACAATACACTGGAAATGTATCTTGGATATAAGTTTTGACAGCTAAATGTTTCCAGATCTATGACTCCTAGACTGCGAAAAAATCTCATTCATTTCGTATACCTCTAGATTCATCCTCACATTAGAGGCTCACAACAGGATAAGCAGGAAGCTCTCAGCTCAATTGCCATTGCAGTTAGGCGAACTCTAAGCGCACTTTGATGGCTCTACTACCATTTTTCAAAGACGGCTTCCTTCTGCTAAGAGGTCAGCGGCGCTTTGAGAAGATTTGGCGAATTTAGCAGTAGATTTCTCTGCCGGAAGGCATCTGCATAGGGAATTTGAGAATGCCCGAGACAGTCCGGTACCCTCTTATGGCAATCACTATCGGATAATCGATCACTCTTCTTGATAAAGTAGCGGCAGGTACCCTAGCTTGCCCTTCAACGATTTTCAGAAGACGACCTTCTTCGATTCCGAAAACCTTTCGCCTTGATGATATGATCTGCGCGCCAGCTCATGGTTCCGGCCAGTGTTTTCTGGACCGCACAGTATCACCATGGCAAGAATGTAGACGCAGGACTGGAGGAATGGAATGCTGACTGCATTAACTCTTTTCAGGTCCCATGCAACGAACAGACACCACACGGATATGACAGCCGATAAGGACAAGAGATCTTTAACGACAGGCCAAATGGTCAGATCCGTACCCACCTGAAGGAGTTCTGCAGCGTGGTGCAGTGCAGCGAACACACGAACAACGCTCGAACCGAGCAGAAGCGTCATCTGGAAGCTCTTTTGATAAGGGACATCGACATCTGTAAAGACTGCGTCGATTCCCCTGGGTAAGTTTGTGATGAGTCGAAGCAACTTGCTGCCCATGTAAGAGGCCAGCAGAAGCGCTCGTATATCACTCTGATCGGAACTGCGCTAGGGTTTTCTGAACCTTTTTGGTGTCTTCAGAGCGCCCTCTTCACGAAGATCCCAGAGAATGCCCGCCAAGAAAGCAAATTCTTCAAGTGCAGAGAAGAAGCACATTTTTGTAAAAGCACTTCTCCAAGACCTGGTAGAGGTCCCCAAAACTGATGCACGGCCAGATTCTATCATTTGCATATCGTTGCACCACTACTAGTAGTAGTTCTTCTCCTGCACCAGGTTCTGTTTTGGGTACGACACCCTGGATCTTTTGGGCATTTTTGAAGCATAGCCAGTAGAATTAAACTCCCGATCCTTCACGCCCCCTCCTGAAAGCAGTGTATCCATTAAATCAAATGAAACCAAATCTTGACCCCTTTTGATTTGCTGACCCAATCCCAGAGGTCGATTTAATTTGATTTGTCTTGTTTTTCAAATGGAGTCAAATGTTAGCAAGTAATACTTATTTTGTCAAGAGGACTGGCTTTTCGTAAATTCATCTCACAACGAGAGTCTGCCAAGACTTTTTTTCCCATCATGAATATACATTTCCGCCAAGACTTTCAGTAGACTAATTTGTCAAGTTTCAAAGTCATGATTTGATTTGACGAAAGCACAGATTTAGTTTATTTGCTAAGCATTTGATTTGGTTTACTTAACTCAATTTGATTCAAATGGACACACTGGCGAGAATGGGCGCACCATTGGGAGCAAGACCAACACCAGCACCCAGTCGAGGAGTAACATCGGCGTGCTTCTCCAATACTAGCTCATATTGGAATCCACAAGCCTCTAGTATCAGAGTCCAACGATCCCTCCGCCAATGACCAAGACCTTGAACGGGGTTGCCATTGCGCTGAACACGATGGGCAGACCTTGAGTTTTCACTGCCTGCTTGTTCAAGTGACAGATAATACCCAGGACAGATACTTATCAGCCAATCTGCTGCTGATACTAGCGCAGGCCAAAAGTGACCGGCACTGCCTCCGAACAGTGACCATAAACCAACTACACATCGTACCCGACCTGCAAAAGAGCCCTGGTGACATCGTGTCATTTGCTGCACTACTAACCAGCGCTTGCATTCCATCGTGACGAGCTGCCCTAACGTCGTCAGGCAGCATGTGTCTGCACAAGTGATGGGCCATGTCGAGCCGGGGGAAATCTTTTTCTTGGCATGTATTCTCACCGGTCATACTTACTAAGTACTAGTGGCACTGTTTCACACGCACAACGTACAAGGGCGGGTAGCATATGTACTAAATTAGAAAGTCTATAGATCCTCATCCTTCTTTCCTCTCGTTATCACTATCTGTACCATCGGTACGTACAAATGGTACATTATACCATCAGTACAGATACTAGTAGTGATCCTGGTTGGAATGGTACGGTACAGACCCCTTGTACCGTCTTGTTGTGCTGTCTCCGAACGCTGGCCATCACTCCTTCAAGTCCCCCTGACTCCCAGCCGCAGCAAGGATCTCCTCCCTCCAAGCCCAACCCACAACCATCGCCGTCCCTGATCCTCCCAAAAGCGTAGTTATGCTTCCTACAGCTAGGATCCGAAGCCAACTCGTCTGTGTTCTCTTCGCTCTTTTGAGGTCCCGAACATGCAGCAGCACCCAGATCAAGCCACTGATGGACAAGACCATTCGTCCAAGATGGTAGGGTGATAGCAGCGTCTGGTCAAACTGCGAGAATAGGACTTGCAGTGTGGCTGCAGCTCCAGTGACCCGATTTCCCACCAAGGACGACATGTACCCGGTTATTGGCCTGGGCGCATGTGCCCATTCGTACAAGTGAGGTATACCGCTGGCTGCCGCAGCAAAGCCATATGCCCAGCGCAAGTAGGACAGATCCGCACGGGGGCTTTGAATGCGGTCACGAGCGGTGGTGTCGACGACGGTAGTCAATACTAGTATCCGCTGTGTTAGCATGACCCACAGTGGAGACAGCTGCCAGAACAGGGTGTACAGCGACAGTGCTTGATGGCTGATTTCATCCATAAGGGGCCAAGGGGAGCATGATCCTAAACGGGCGGCGTAAAGTATTGTTGGGACTAAGAATCCGAAGATGATCGAGACAACGATAGTTTTCGCGTAGCCCACGACAGTGAGACGATTGTCAGCAGCAGCGTAATTGCGGAGCGGTGACTGGACGTAGTGCAAGAAATGGAAGATCGGGATCATGGAGGCCAGCGAGTCTTTCCACAACGCAAAGGTCAAGAAAAAAGGCCATAGCGTGGAAATAGTAAAATAGTTGCCCCGGCGGATGCATTCAATGATGCCGATGACTTGAAGAGATATCAGGGCACCAAGAAATCCGAAGTCTTGCAAATATTGTGGCGCAGACATTGACGGACCAGGTGCGAGGCCGGCAACGGTGCAAAGGCCGAGGAGTGGAGCCGCACGGAACACACGCCACAGCATACTTTCTTTCTGTAGAGCAGTTTCGGGTGTCTGAAAAGGCATCGTTCCGCGCACGGATCTGGGAGGCACAGGTAGGAAGTCCAACTGGGGTGCCTGGATGAGAACTTGACAATGTACATCCACTAACATGTCGCCCATACGCGGCACGACTTGCATCTGCATAAACCGGTGCCAAGGTGTCTTGAGTGTTTCCAGTCGAGTAGTAATGGCAGCAGCATCGTAGACCTCCTGTGCCCGCTGATGTCGACGATCTTGGTAATCTGCAAGGGTAGATTCAACCTCTTTGAAGCCAGGACGACTTCGGCGATGACTCTGAGCCAATGCGTATAATCGATTCGTGAGTGCTGCAGCGCTTTCTATGGCAAAATTACCTCCCTGGCCACTGCAATTTCACTGTTAGCAAGATCACGACCCTGCTAGAGTAGATACAAGTAGAGGGAAAAGGGGAAAGGGAAAAGAAAGACCAACATGCTTGGCGTCATTTTATGTATCGAGTCTCCTAGACAAACGATCCGGCCATGTGTCCATCGACTGAACTGAGCCTCTTCCAGGGAGGCCAACGTCGCTGCAGTTCTTCTTTCCCACAAAGCTTGGAATTGGACGTCGTGTGAGACGTATCTATCCAAGAATGGTTTTATGAACTCGAGTTGGTCGGCTTCGACATATCGCGGAATATTTGGTGTGTGGTATATACGATCCAGTTTCTCGAAGACAAACCAGTAGCAGCAGTCGCTTTTGCCAACCACAGTGAGAAAGGACCAGTCTTTGTTGACGGCTCGATAGTGGTGTTTCTCTTCCAACCCAGGCACGCCAGAGGACATGCCGTAAAGGCATCTGTACTCCGCCGACATCGCTGGAGTAATGTGAGATTCTTTCTTTGGTTGTGGTGAACGTGCCATTGACTAGAACTCACCTTTCTTGTCTTTCGCCAGGGATTTGGCTAGCCCATCCATTTCGACATGCCGCCACATTTCCTGGCGGACTCTACTGTGTACGCCATCTGCACCAGCGACGACATCTCCAACAAACTGGGAGCCATCCGTACAGCTAACAATGATACCTTCAGCCTGCTGTACCACCGATGTGACTTTCTTCCCTGTGAGGACCTTACTACGGTCAGGCAGCTGAGTGTAAAGGCTTTTGAAAGCCTGCTGGCGCTCCAGAAAATTGATGGGATATCCTAGCCTGTAGCGTTGTCAGAAGCAATATCGTCATACCCAATCCTGACTTGAGTGCCTGAGGAGGTCTCCAGGGTTTCCATTCCAGTCCTTACCGTGTCTGAATCAGTGCCAGAGGATCGAGCTTCGATACTACATCTCCCTTGCCGGTGACCACCTCATGCCATACTGGCGGGTCGGTCCATTCTTCGATCTCGCCGTAAATGCCCAGCTGGTCGAGAATGCGAGCCCCGTTCGCGAATATGCCGATCGACGCACCCTGCTTCGGAGCGATGTCTTCTCGGGCTTCAAGCACGACGTAGTCAATGCCAGCGCGGTACAAGCAGTGAGCAAGCGTCAACCCCGCTACTGAGCCGCCGACAATGATGACTTTGAGAGCGTCCTCCTTCACCCATGGATCGGCAGCTACCATGGCGGCCAATATATTACTACCAGCAATGAATTGTGTACTGTGTGACAGTCTGCAGGAGATACGCAAAAAGCTAGTTGTTCTAATAAGCTAGAGGGGGGGGAAGCTGGCGACGATATCGGTATAAATTGGCTGTACGGCATAGCGAAGGGGTGCGCAAGTCGGTGGATGCTCTTCAAACCCTCCGTGTGTAACGTCGTACGCGGTTCTGTGCAAGATACGGTATTGTGCAACACCAAACTATTACATCGCAATTTGAGATACAGCCTCAACCAGCCATCGTTACGTGTGAAAGCTAATCTACGTCATAGGTTGCAGTGCCATTAGTTGGTGGCCAAGTCCCCTAAAGGCCAAGGAGTGAGTCCCCTGAAGAATCTGTGTCACACAAGTGACGTTGCCGCCAGCCGTTGAAGCGCCCTAGTTCAAGCTTGGCATCGGGATTGACTGCCAGAACATGACCAGGACTCGGGGTGTACGTAGTAGGTCGGTGTGTGTGCTCTTCAAACCCTCCGAGTGTGTATGACGCTTGAATCACATTTTGTCGGTCAAAAATATTATGAAGTTCCGAATACCCATACAGCTTCTCAAGCACTTTTCTCACGTACATATAACAATGTGTCAAAATGTATTTCTAATGTATTTATTCAAAGGCTTTGGACTTTAGCTTGGGAAAGCGAATTTTAGGTCAGAAAAGAAGACAAAGCAGTCATCCAACTCAGATGCAGAGAGATACGACCCAGTTGCCCTCTTCACACACTTCTACGGCGCTTTTGCGTTGGGTGGAGCAAGGGAAAAGGGCACGCCGGTGCCACAAACCTAACGAAACCCGGCGAGCTGAATGCCATAGTTACAACCATCATTAGTGAGATCCAACCAATTACGAACGGTGGCGAACGCTGAAGAGACAATAAGGGGAGGAAGATATAAAAGAGAGTGTCTCTTTGCGACCCTTCGTAAGAAGACGCGTCTACTCGGTATTGGTCACAAGCAATAGTTCCGAGCGGCTTGTAGATGTTCTTCCCGGAAGGTTTCTCCTATGGGTTGATAATGGCTCCCCCTTATGAGCTAGGTAGCTTGTTAGGCGTAAGAAGAATAATGATAATGTATTTACTCTATCTTACTTTATAAATAAGATAAAGTACGTATTAAATAGTCTTGACAAGTGATACAAGGACTCAGAAACTTCATAATAATTTGACTGACAGAGTGTGATTCAAGCGTCATAAACACGTAAGTTTTAAAGAGCACCCACCGACCTACAACCCGATGTCGGTCGAAATGTTATCTCCGATTCAAAATGCCGAGCGAGTTGTATTACTAAGAACTTAGGTATCAGAAACTCTATTGCTTGCTTCTGCAGGCTTTAGTAGAGGGCCCTATCCCACGCGCCGGTGGTGAATTTGCTTCCTTTTAGCGTGCCAAGAATTTTGGGTCTTGGCATGACTTTTTTTCCAATTTGGAGGATCAACGCCATCAAGGCCAACTTCTACATGGAATTACGCAGGTCACAACGCCAGCGAAAGCCTAAAACTATATAGGAAGAAAAGGGTGCTCCTTCTGCAGCTAGAGACCCCAAAATCACCAATAGAACTGACCGAACGGAGCAGAAAACGGCGCTCAAACCTGTTGCCAGTGGACCTCTTCCGAAAACGCTCGAAATTGACGCCAATCGACTCCCTGATCTCCCTGCTTATGAACCGCCATTGAAATTACGATTTGAGCGTTCAAATTCGCTTTTACAAGGTCTCTTGCAGCTTAATACGTTCCAAAAACTCCTTACGCCCTCTATTATTGACAGAATCGTTGAATTAACGAACAGCTATGCACAAAACGCTCGAAATACGGATTTTGAAGAAGAAGAAGATCCTGAATCCTTTTTCAGACCCTGGAAACTAGTTAATATAATCGATATTTAGTGATATATTAGCTATTTACTTTATATAGGATATCACAGATTATCCAAATACAAAGAACATTAGAGCGAGTCTGGCTATTTAGGTTAATTTATAAGCCTAGTAAGATATAAGCAGATTTATTAATATTTTATACTTCAAGATTATATAACTGCTCCTTATCAAGAGTATAAGACATTTGTTTAGCAAGTAGAGCTAATTAGGTCTATAGTTAAGCAAAGATCCTGAATCCTTTTTCAGACCCTGGAAACTAGTTAATATAATCGATATTTAGTGATATATTAGCTATTTACTTTATATAGGATATCACAGATTATCCAAATACAAAGAACATTAGAGCGAGTCTGGCTATTTAGGTTAATTTATAAGCCTAGTAAGATATAAGCAGATTTATTAATATTTTATACTTCAAGATTATATAACTGCTCCTTATCAAGAGTATAAGACATTTGTTTAGCAAGTAGAGCTAATTAGGTCTATAGTTAAGCAAAATTATAAGGAGAATTAGTATCCAAGCTCTTATTTAGTTATTAATAAGGCTATAATAGCCTATAGAGGCCATAGTACTTATAAGGTCAAGCTTCTAAATAAGCTAATTAAGGAGGGCTATGTTACGGCACAAAATGCCCTATGGCCTAGAGAGGCGTTAGGGCAGGGCATGGCATTGGCTAAGCATTGGCTGCGCGCCAAATGCTCCACCAGTGCTATGCCGCATCCGGTCTTAGGGCTGAGGGCTAGGGCAGGCTTGGCGCCCTGCGCGTCATACCTCTATCCTCGCCTCCATAGCACCTAGAGAGTCATCCATCTTCATACCAGTCAGTCATACAGTTGCCTTCTATAGCTTCTTCGTGACTCTCCGCTATCCCTATAACACCCCCATACCCTATTGCACGGCCTTCCGCGTAACAGGCTATAAGGTATAGGTACTTAGCAACGCTGGATACGTCTATAATTAGTTATAGCATAGCTGTATCAAAGGACTAGAGAATATCCCTTAAGAAGGCATTAAATTTAATCAAGTTATCAAAAAAGAGCTTACAAAGCTTACTATAATATATCTAGTACTAACGTTTGCCCTTATTATTCGCCTTACATAGTATTTGCATCAAATTTATTTAATATACGTTTTTTGCTTCTTTTTAGATAATCTTTTTCTGAATATTAATGTTGCTTAATTGCTACTTGCTCTTTATATTTATTATATAATATTAGGGCTCAACTAGTTAAGACAAGTCAATAAGGATCTTTATAGCTTCTTTATTAGTTATGTTGCTAGGCTTGCTTATAACGTCTTAGTAGCAGGCAGCTCTTTTCCTAATTGCTCTTGTACCTAAGGGTAATCCTTTATATAGTGTCCTAGTTTCTTGCAATAGTAGTATCTTACTATAGACATATTTCTCAGAAGTTGTGGCTTAGCTACTAGTCTCTCTTCCTTTACTATTAATTTGCTAGCAGATTAACAGGTGTTAGGAACTAAAGGTTTTATTAATATATTAACGCTAGCTACTAGTTTATTTAAGATAATATATTAACTATTTATATTAGCGTATATTAGGTTTATAATCATCTCCTAAATTAATGTATATCTACAGAGAATAATTACTTGCTTCAGATTATCTTAAATCTTGTCTTAAAGGTCTATAATCTGATCCTCTTCTTAGACTTCTGCTTTGTAAGAAAGCTGTCAGAAATCCCTTAAGAATGCAGTAAGGTCTTGCTGCTCTTATTATAAGTAATGATACTCCTTATAAATAGTCTTTTGTTAAAATAAAGAATTAAATCAAGTTAAAAGGTCTATAAATATATTAGAAATCTGAGTCTTTTTAAAGTTCTTGAAATATAACTTAAGCAATTCCTGAGCGTCGCCGCCTATATGTGATTATACATAAATGACCTTGGATAGCTCTGTCAAAAAGAGCGCCGCGTTAACTATAAACTTCATCTTTATAGCTGACAACCAAGAGCGAAACTTCTGAGGAGATCCATCCTCAAAGACCTCTAGATAAGGCAGCTTCTCAGTTTTCAGGCCAAGCACTATCGAAGGGCTTGGAGTTGCTTCTAACGAGACTTGCCTTTGAGGCAGCGATTCTCGTTCTGTCAGAGTTTCTGAAGGAGACTCCACCCGAACTTGCGGCTTTGGTATCACGGTAATCTTGTTGCGGAGGTTCTGAATGATCTCCTCCTTGTCACGGAGTCGATCCTTCAGAGCCTTAATCTCGATGCTGGTGCCTCCGTCAAGGTCTTGGTATCTTTCTTCCCAAGTTTCCTTCTCCTGGAGGACTTCTCGATGCTCGGCCTCCTTCTCCAGACGGAGGGCTTTTTCTTCCTTGTAAGCAGCTGCCAATGTTAGTACAAACGCCGCTGCGTGTGTCTGATTCTCGTTGACCAGCGCTTCTGGCCTTATAGATACTCTGTCGGATCCTCTGCGTAAGTTAACTAGTAACACCCCTTATGTTTAATAGAGGAGTATATAGAGTAGAGCGCTGGTCTATTTGATCACGAACCATCTTGACTCGATAGTT
>NW_006916144.1:0-7809 GCF_000464535.1 Endocarpon pusillum Z07020
AAATAAGGAAGACTTATATTAATAAGTTAAGTTATAAAAGACTCTAACTAGTTATACTTAATTATAAACCTCTTAAATAAAAGAAAAAAAGAGATTTTATATTTTCTTCTCTAATAGATTAGGTTACTTATAACCTATTATAATCTCTCTTAAAGTTATAAAACTTATTTACTTTAATTAATATAAATAAGGAACTATTAAAAGTAATGCTAAACTACTTCTACTATCTATAGATGTCTGCACTTAATTAACTAATTAATGTAGTAAACTATTCAGAAGTTAAATCTAACTTTTATTTAAAGTTTAAGTGTAATCTTATTTAGTGGCTAGTAAGTAACACTAGGCCTAAACAGACATAGCCTTAAGTTATATAACTACTAGTATGTTAGCAGCTTGGCAGCAATTTAATACTCCCTTTGCTATCTAAGCTACACATACTATAAGTAACAGGTTATACTGTTACAAGCAGCTGCTTTATATTATTTCTCTGTCCAAATATCTGTCTATAACGCGCCTGCTCTTGTACTCCTGCCTACAGTCCGCCTATTGCCCTGTGCGCGTGTTAATAGCGCTCTTTAACAGTACTATATTAGTATTCTCTGACTCAAACAAGGCCTATCTCGGTACAGAATTATATAAAGGCGTCCCTAGGGAGTGCCTTAATTAGTCTGTCAGCAAGCATATCCTTTATTAATACCTAGGAGGTCTGAATTTCTTCTTCTTCTTCTAGCTGCCACATATAATAATACTAGATATTAATATGCTTTATTTAATTATATTGCTCAAGGTTCTGTATCAGCTTTAAATAGTCTTTATTATCTCTGCAAAGGGTTACTATCGCTTACTCTGTACCAAATTCGTTAAGAAGGCGTCAAATTTATATAGCCTGCCTTGCTGCTGCTCTTATAGCTAGGTATTCTACTTCTGTACTAGATATTAATACTGTTCTTTGCTTTTTAGATGTTTAGGAGATAATTGCGCTATTTAATAGGAATAGATGACTAGTTATTGACTTTCTATTGTCTAAATCCTTTGCGAAACTAGTATCTATGTATCTATATAGCTGTAGCTCCTCTTATAATGTATTCTGTACAACATAGTTAACTCTGAATTTAAGACCTATATCTAGTGTCCTTTTAAGGTATTATAGGACTTTTCTTGTAGCCTTAAGGTGCCCTATATATAGATCTGCGTATTGCTAGCTTAAATAGCTAATACAGAAACTAATATCTAGCCTTATACTATATACTAGATATAGCAACTTCCTAATTAGCGTCTAATACGCTTAAATATTAGTCTCTTCTATATCTTCTTCTTTATCTAAGGCTATAAATATGCTAGGCTTTATTAGTATAGCTATAGCATTGTAGTCTATCATGCCTTTTGTAGCAAGAATCTCTCTTAAATAGATAGTCTGGTTAATCTATAGCTATTAGCAAACTTTGTCTCTTCTGATTTTTATCTTTATATATATTTTCGCTTCTCTTAAGTCCTTTGTATTAAAGTTCTGTTAGAGAAGGGCTTTGATTTAGTAGATGGCTTCTGAATCCTCTGCTGCTAGCAGTAGGTTATTTACATACGTACTAATAATTGTCTTTCTATTGCTAGATATTAGTATGCTTAGATCTCTGTTCAGTATACTATATTCGTTAGCTTTTAAGACACTTATAAGCTTTTCTTTCTACTTTCTCGCAGATTACTTAAGTCTGTATAGGCTCTTAATAATTCTGTATACTTATTAGTCTTTATTTAGCCCTTCCTTAAGTGATACTCCTTTAGGGATCTGTATAAATATCTGCTTATCTTTTTCTCCTAACTCGCTAACTAAATAAGTAGCAACTATATTCATCTAATATAGTTTTATATCTCTTGCTATAATAATAGTAAGAAACATCCTAAGGGACTCTCTTTTAATAGTAAGAGCAAACGTCTCCTTATAATTAATCCTATAAATTTGTAAGAAGCCTTGTGCTATAAGCTGTGCCTTATATCTTACTGGCTAGCTATTCTTATCTTTCTTGATCTTGAACACTTATTTATACCCTATTAACTTCTAGCCCTTAGGCAGCCTCTTAATTCTCTAGGCTTAGTAGGTGCTTAGGTTCTGCAGTTCTTTATCAACTACGTCTCTCTATTGCCTACTATACATAGGGTCTATCACTACTTATACGTAGGTCCTTAGCTTATCTAGCCCTAAGTAGCCCTTGTTTCTACATGCTAACAGCAAACTCTCTCTCACGCTAGGGTACTTACTAGCGTCTATTATATTGATGGTCTTTCTAGCTGCCCTGTCTAAGTCTTTAGAGTGACCAGGCTGCTCTGCCTCTGTGGCCCTTGTAAGTATATTAGGACGCTTACCTGAACATACTACTTCTTCTCTAACTCTAAGCATATTAGGACTTGTACCTAACTATACTACTTGTTCTTTATCTGTAAGTGTACTAGGACTTGTACTCGTCTGTACTACTTCTCTAGTAGCTCTAAGCATACTAGGACTCTTACCCGACTATACTACTTCTCTAGTAACTTTAAGCATACTAAGACTCTTACCTGACTATACTACTTCGCTATAGCCCAGCTGTGCTATCTCTCTTCCTGTAAGTGTACTGGGACTCCTACCCGACTGTACTCCTTTAACGCTAAGGTGACTCCTATTCCTGCAGCAGCTACAGCGTCCTGAGCTCTGCGAGTGTCTCTCGTCACGTTCTTTGCAAAGGCGAACTGTCTTAACACAGCAGGATCTTTTGTAACCTTTACAAAGGTCCTCTCTTGACTTGTAGCAGGATCTTTTACAACCTCTGTGCCCGACTCTTCTGCCTGGCTTAGGAGCTGTTACAATTATCATCCGCTTATCCCTTGCTGCCTTGTTGTAGACGGTTCTCTTACTAGCTATGTGCTTAACTCACTTAGTCTAATTCTCTTAGACTTGTCTTGTTCAAAATGTTTAATTGAATCTCTTGCCTATATAAGCAAGGGGTAGTCTGGATCTATAATGTTGTTAGCTTGTTTTTAGGGCTTACCTCTCTTTCTTAGTATATCTAGCTATGCCCTCTTTATATATGCCCTTTGTAAGGTATTTATAAGAGGAGGTAAAGGGTGTTATATAAGGAGGTTAGCTCTCTTACAGCTTTTATTAACAGTATATGCTAAGATAGCATAAGCGTTTTGCTAAGTAAGACTTTATATACGAATCTGCTTCATTATTAGTATGTACCTTATTAGAATGCCTGTCTAGGTCTTCTTGATGTCAGACTTCTGTTGCTTCTTCTTAGGGATATAAGCATAAATAGTGCTACTAAAGATCTATAAGTGGCTAAGAAAGGGTACTTGATTTGTCTAAGCTTACTCCAGAGTTATTTTAATCCTTTTTGCTAGTAATTAATTTTAGATATAATTAATAGTATTTATAGCCTTAGCTTAGAAGTAGTTTAATAATCTACTATTAATTAGCATTAAGTCCTTTATTATATAAATAGTTCTTTATGCTTGCTCTGTATTACTATTATGCTTAGGAGTATAGAGTATAGAGGGGCTAATAAATATGCCCTCTTTCTTGTAATAGTCCTCTAAAATAATACTTATAAATTCTCTCCCTTTATTAACTTGAAGCGCTGCTAATAAATACCCTGATTTGGTGATAACTATAGCGTGCCAGTTCTTAAAGTGCTTATACACATCTGATTTCTGCGTTAGGAAGCCTATCTAGCTCTTCTTTGTATAGTCGTCCTTTAGGACTATAGCGTAGTGCTTGCTACAAAAAGAAGCAGGATAGTAGGGTCCCTAGAGGTCGAAGTGAACTAATTTAAGCTTCCTTATAGCCTTTTGGCTTCCTTTGTAATAGATTATCTGAGTTTGCTTACTTTTAATATAGGGCTTATAGATTTAGCTACTCTCTTAGAGCTCGTTTGCTTCTCTAAAGAGGGCTAATTCTATATCAGTAATAGCAGGGTCTGTATCTAAAGCAGCTAAATCTATGCTAGTAGACATCCTGCTAGCCTGAGCGACTCAGATATGGCTTATATAGCCAAGTCGACAGTACTATAGTTGCTATTATAGGTCCTTAGCTGTTTTGAATGTTAGTCTGCCTCGTATAGTCATTAGGATAGCAGCGTAGGTACTATTAAGCACAAAAAGGTTATCCTTAAGAATTGTGTAAACGATAATTTCTTTATTAATAATAAGTGCTATATAGTCGTCTATATCCACGTATTTTACTTTATTTAACTTTAATTAGCTAAGAGATAAGAGGTTACTTATATAAGTAGGCGCGTATACTATGTTATTAATATTTATATAGTTATCTTCTGTCTTAATTCTGATAGTACTAACCTGTTTAGCTATAATAATGCTAGTGTTAGTAATAGTAAATTGTTTGTTTGCAGTTGTTAGTGCTTAAAACTAACTGCTCTGGCTAGTAATATGTTTGCTAGCGCAGGAATTAATATATTAATTATGTTTTTTGTTAAGCTTACTTAACTTTAACGTGTAAATAACGTTATAAAGGAATTCTTGTTATTTAGAGTCGCTTTTTGTGTTATTATTAGTCTTTACCTAGTTAATACAGCGTTTAGATGCTAGCCGCTTTGATTTAATAGTATTTCTCCTTTTGTTAGTGCTTCTTTTAGTCTATTTAGCTAGTTTGTAGTCTCTTATAAAGTGGCTAAGTTCATTATAATTATAGTATTAGATCTTAGCTAGGTTCTTGTGTTACTTGCTCTTAAACCTTACGCTTATTACTGCCTTAAATAACAGGCCTGTCTTAAGGTCTGTATTAATTTATACTTCTTTAGAGGCAAGTATCTATTAAATATTAGCTAGTTTTATATCCTTCTGATTAAGGATATACTCTTTTTTACTGTTAAATTAGGAAGAGAGACCTTTAAGGAGCTAAATTATCTAAATGTCCTTCTAGATATTTCTTATAGGGTTAACAGCTATATAAATTCATTTGATGATAGTTGATATCTTACTAACGCGAGCATTAATAGACTTCTTAAGGCTAAGAGCCTTATAATTAGTAGGATAGGAAAAGAGCTCTTACAGAGATGCGTAAATAATGCCTTGCCCTGCTTATGAGCATATTAATTTAAGATAATTCCAGATAAGCTATAGGTTATTAATAGTCTTAATGCCCTAGAACAGCTTATTACTAACGTCCCTCTTTAGGTAATATGCTGCTCTTGCGGCCCTGTGGTTATTTGGGTCATTCGGTGGCCCAAGGGCGATGTATCTCTATAGCTCTTTCTCTATTAGATGTAGATGAGCCAAATTAGACTAACAAGGCCAGTTCTTGAAGCCCTTGAGCTTCTCTTGCTTTTTATAGTCGTTGTTGTTGTTGCTGCTCATCTTAAGAAGGCTTTGGATAGGCTTTAAAGACTATAAAGAGGTTCGGAGGAGCTTTGAAGCTAGAAGGGGGTCTAATTAGCTTAAGGTCCTGAAATTGCCTAAGCGGATTTAGGACCTTTTGAGGTAGTTACTAAATAGGAGTAACAGGATGCTGCTAATTATAATCTCCTTTAATTACTTAGTGTTTTATTTGTTTGTTAGCATTCAGAGGGTGCTTACTAGGCTTATAATCTGTTAAAAGTAACGCTAAACTGCTTCTGCTATCTATAGATGTCTGTACTTAATTAACTAATTAATATAATAAACTATTTAGAAGTTAAATCCAACTTTCATCCAAAGTTTAAGTGCTTTGAAGCTAGAAGGGGGTCTAATTAGCTTAAGGTCCTGAAATTGCCTAAGCGGATTTAGGACCTTTTGAGGTAGTTACTAAATAGGAGTAACAGGATGCTGCTAATTATAATCTCCTTTAATTACTTAGTGTTTTATTTGTTTGTTAGCATTCAGAGGGTGCTTACTAGGCTTATAATCTGTTAAAAGTAACGCTAAACTGCTTCTGCTATCTTTAGAGGTCTGTACTTAATTAACTAATTAATATAATAAACTATTTAGAAGTTAAATCCAACTTTCATCCAAAGCTTATTTGTAATCTTACTTAGTAGCTAGTAAGTGACGCTAGGCCTAAACAAACATAGCTTTAAGTTATGTAATTACTAGTATGTTAGTAGCTTAGTAGTAATTTAATAAGAACTATAATTATATTTATAACTAGTATAATACTACTTATTATTTATTAAGGAGATTCTAGATAATATAAATCTATTTTGTAAAGAGTTAAAGGGCTAACTTTATTAATCTTTCTTTATATATACTTATTTAGGTCTCTAAAAAAATATAATAAGTTTTAATAAGTTATAAAAGCTTATAAGATATAATTAGCTCTAGTATTTTACTTATAATATTAAGAAGAGTAATTAGGCAATACACTTTTATTACTATATAGTCCTCTTTATTTAGCTTTTATAATATAAAAGTAATAGCTTCTTTCTATACTTTTAAGTAATATCTATTATAAATTATTATGTTAAAGATCTTAAGCAAATAAAGAGTTAGCTGTTCTTCTGCTTCTTAATACTTTATTTAGAATCTAGTCTAGTCTTAAGGCTTTATTATTCAAAAGATTTTATTACGCTAATTAGATCTCTTTTTTTTTTAATTATCTCTTTAATATTAATCAGAAGTAGATAAAGGCTTAAGTTAATATCTATAAGATCTATTACTACAGGCTTTAGAAAGAACTTATTCTGTAAGGCAGCTAGCTAATAACTAAATTATATTATTTATATAGAGATAATATAATATAAAGCAGTTAATAATTATAATAGGTTTTATAAGTAATCTATATATAGTCTTACTTATTTAGTAAGTTAGAATACTTCTTAAGAAGAATTAATAATTTTAGTAATAAATTCTTAAAATTTTATTTATTTAGCTTTATAAATAATAGTAATTTTATAATGCCTTACTTTCTAATATAGTTCTTCAGATTTAGGCTTATTAGATTAACGTGGTTTATAATTATCCTGCGTATATAATCGTCTTACATACTTTTCTTCTAAATCACAACCTTCAAACTATTATATGCTACTATAATACAATAATATAATAAATTCTTAATCTTAGGAAGCCAGAATTCTCCTTGCTATCTAGGCTATCTGTACTAACCAAGAAATGTTGATCTAACATGCTGCAAAGATATATAACGTCCCTTAAACTACCCTTCGTAATCATATAAAGGGCTACATCTCAAAGGCTAAAGAGCGTAATACTTAACACATTTTGACCCTGACTGAAGAAGAGACGCTTGTACAATATATCCTCAACCTGGATTCGTGAGGATTCCTACCCCGGATTAATAATGTACAAGATATGGCTGACCTCCTTTATAAGACGTATCACGCAAAGCCTGTTAGCAAGCAGTGGCTATACAACTTTGTACAACGCCGCCCTGAGCTTAAGACACGTTTTTTGCGTGTATACAACTTCTAGAGAGCTCTTTATAAAGATCCTGAATAGATAAAGGCGTGGTTTTAGCTAGTTCTTAATATATATATAAAGTATAGCATCTAAGACTATAACTTTTATAACTTTAATAAAATAAGCTTTATAATAAAAGTTATCTATAGTAATATAATAGTTATATATATAGATTAATCTAGTTAAAGTAAGCAGCTTTAATCTAGTAATTATAAATAAGTAATAATAATTAAGTATATATATAATAATAGCTTTATATTACTATTATTCTTAATCTTATAAAGTATTAATTATTTTGCCTTTTAATATATTAAATATAATCTTCTTAATTCTTAAATAATTAAGACCTTTATATATAATTAAATAAATAATAATATAGCTTTAAATTAGATTTAGTACTTTAATAAATATATCTTTATATAATAAAAA
>NW_006916144.1:8750-14134 GCF_000464535.1 Endocarpon pusillum Z07020
CTTAATACTACTTATAACTATATATATTAGCTTATAAATATAATTATTAATTTATAACTTTAATATAAAAGTATTAATTAGAAGACATAACTTTAATAGTTTTTTATTTAGTTTAATTATGTCTAGCCTTTTTTAATACCTCTTATACTATATTATAATTTATTATATTTAGAGCTTTAGAATTATTTTAATTAGTATATAATCTAAGGATTATATAATATCTAGTATTAGAGTACCATTTTATTAAAGAATATTATTTATTTATTACAGTCTTATTCTTATTTATTTTAATTTATTTAGATCTAGTAATATTACTCTTTTTAAGTATAAGAGTAAGCTTATATATTAGAGATAATTAGTGTAAAGCTAGTCTTAATTAATCTAGATTAATAAGCCTGTTAATATAAAGCTAGGCCGCTTTAGGAAGTTGGCTATATATATATATAGCTAATTTCTCTAGTGCTAGTTATAAACTAGTAATATACTTGTGCCTATTACTTATATGCTTAACTTATAACTATATTAGTTATAGGTTTTAATACTCTTACTTAGGTATATAGTTAAATAAGTAACTATAACATAAATATATAAGAAACAAAAAGATATTATTATCTTATATCCTCTTATAATATTTACCTAAAGAGATAAATATAATATAAGTAATATAAAACCTATTACAAAAAGTATAAGAATAATATAATATATAATAATACTAGAGGAGCAAAGTAGTAAACAAAACTAATTATAATATGTTCTAAGAAGCAAAAAGTAAGGAGGCAGAAGGCAGAAACAGTAGTGGCTATTAGTATAGCAAATATAGAACCACAGAGTGCTTTAAAGACGCTTTCTTTAGGAATATAAAAGTGAGTAATATGGAAGGCGTTGTAACTCTCTAAGAATGTTACTAGCTAGGGCAGAGTATAATAGTCTAATTGCTTTTTCTTTAAGAACCTTAAGACTAAAAAGATAAAGAAAAGTATTAAATTTAGTATTTAAGAGACCCTTTATATAATTACTTATAATTCTTGTATTTATATAATAATAATATATCTTAATATTTTAATTTTTATAAGTTTATCTGCGTATATAATCGTCTTACATACTTTTCTTCTAAATCACAACCTTCAAACTATTATATGCTACTATAATACAATAATATAATAAATTCTTAATCTTAGGAAGCCAGAATTCTCCTTGCATGCTTTATTATTAGAATTAAGGCTATTAACTCTGCTTTTGCTATAAGTATTATAACTAACTTTTGCTTATAACTTACCTATAAGATAAGGCTACTAATAAACTTAAAAATAAAACTAGACACTAATTATTTATTATTTTTATTAAAAGCAAAATTAGAGTTAAAGTAACTAATAATCTATTTAAGCTTTAACTATATCTTATAATAAATCTGGAACGCTTTTATTATTTATAAATATTAAAGAAGATGCTTAATAATAGCCTTATAATTAATACTTAAATTACTTATATATTAATTAAGTGTTAATATTACAAAACAGATATTAGAGTATAAGTATATTATTATAAATATTATATTACTAATCTTTCTTTAACAGTCTCTAATCTTACTAAACTCTTTATTATTTTATAACTAATATAAGTTATTTATATCTAAAATAAAAATAATAATAACCTTTATTATTAGATTTTTTATAATAAACTTATAAAGAAATTTCTTAATATAAGCTTATTAGTTAAGGTAGACTTCGTACTTACTTTATATATATTAAATTCTAATATTAAGAACTTATTTAATAATACTAAGCTCTTTAATTTTAAAGTATAAGCTTAGTTTGTCCTTAATACTAACTATTATTTAAAGATATTCTTTAAGGACTAGGATCATTAGGTTGTCTATATAAAGACGAATAATAATGCTATTCTTATAGATAAAAATATAGAGATTAGCGTTAGTTAGCTTAAATCTTATTCTCTTAAGAACTTTACTATATTAAAGATATTATTTATAGGCTGACTACTTAAGGCTATATTGACTTTAGATAAGTTAAAGGGTAGAGCCTTTTTGAATCTTAATACCAGATAATAGCTTTATATAGTATGGTGGGATAGCTCTTATAGTCACGTGTACTTGCTTAGCTAATTAGATAATTCGGATAAAAGTGCTATAGAATAGGAGATCCTGCAAGGGGGGCACTATGCCTCCTTAATATTACTTACCCAGCCCTCTTCTAAACGCTCTCAAATTTGGCTATATATATATAGTCAAATATTCTGTTGTTATCTATAGCGGATACCTACGCATCCTTATCGCTGCTACACAAGCCGCACTAAGGCGAACTATATTGCTCCTTAATAATAGTGGTTATACCCAGAGTTATTCGCACTAAATATAAGGAAACGACTAAGGCAGCAAAGATGGTAGATTCGAGTCAGTACAGAGAGATAGGAGGTTAATTAACCCTAAAAAAGCTAAGAAAGTAGATAAGGAAGAGCAACGATATAGGAATATAAAATGAACCTGTAATCAAATAATTAAATAATAGTAGAATACTTATTATAGATAGCAGAGAAGGTAATAGCTCTTTATAATTGTAAGCTATTATAAATAAACTGCCTAAAAAATAATAAGACTAAAAATTAAGATAATATATATAGACTATAATAGTAGGAGACAACTTATAAAGCGTACTATAATATTAAATATAAATGAAACTCTTCTAGCTAATAATTATCCCAATAATCTATAATATATAAATATTACTTTTTATCTTAAGAATATATCATCTCGGCTTAAGAATATCTGTTATAATAACTAAAATATTTTACTTATTAAAGGAATTATAAATAGTGAAACTGCCCTTATATTAAGGAGTATATAGAAGAGATCAAAGAGATCATTAATAGAGCTTAAGCAAGTTAATATAAGGGGAGCAAACTGAAGGCGAGAATAGTTAAGCAAAAGAGCATAAGTATAAAAGACTTCTCTTCTGATTCTAAAGGCGAAGCAGAAGTCTATCTTGTAGCACTAGAGACGCTAATCTGTAAGACCCTTAAGTGGATTGCTAATACTAATATATCTGACTATATAACTGACTAGCTTTCTCTTTTTAAAGGACTCCTAAGAAGAATTAAAAGAATAGTAATAAATTTAGCAGACTTAAGATTATATGTTTAAGAGATAGAATATACTTAGATATATATAAAAGAAAGAATAATAATCTTATTAAATATGCTATATATATTTAGTCTAAGCGCTAGCCTTCTTTCTAGCTCTTTATTATGTAAATTAAGGCTTCTAGATAGTTTTAATAAAAAGACCTTATATATATAAGATTAGAATAATAATATAATCTTTAAAGCTATTAGATATAAAGATTTCTATATTATTAACTAAATAAGTCTTAAAGTAATAAAGTCTATATATCTTGCGTAACTTACTCTAATAAATTTAATTATATATAGTAAAATAATATAAAGAGATTAAAAAAGATTATAAGATATTATAAGTTTAAGACTTAAGAGTATATATAGACTCTTTTATATAATAAGGAGGACTAGAAGTTATTTAAGAAGAAATTAATAAAGGAGTATAAGAAGAAAGATATATACTAGTAATAATAGACCTAAGTATTTCTAAAGGGACTTTATAGCATTATGTATAAGGAAGAAAATTATAGTTTAAAAGATTACTACTATTAGTTCATAGCTACTTACTATTCTTTATTAAAGAGAAGGCAAATTAATAAGTATATTAGTACTTGTTTGTTTTTGACTAGTCTGTCTACTAAGCTAAAGAAAAGAATAGTTATGTATTAAGAAGTAAATCCTAATAATAAGTTAACTATAAAATTTAAGCCTATATTTAAGAACATAATAAATTATTTAGAAGCTAAGGAGAATTTAGATTTCTTTATTAAGATTCCTACTTAGAAGGAGGAAATTAAGAGGCTTATAAGCATTATTTAAGGACTATATAATAATAATCTTAATTCTGATATACATTCTATAATTTCTGCAAGAGGCACTTTTGATAGATTTATTAATAAGGTAATAAAGCAGATTAGTGCTCTTATAATACTAATACAAGCTATAGTAAGTTAAATAGGCAAACAGAGTACAGCTACACCACAGATTATTAAAAATTAGATAATAGTAAAGAGGACTCTTATTATTAAAGCTAATATAGTATCTTTAGGCGCGTATTAAGATTTAGATACTCTTATTTATTATCTCTGTTCTAAAAAAGGAAATATATAGCCTTATTATAAGAAATTCTAATAGCTTATAAATATAAGAGAGATTTATATTAATAAAAACTAATAAGTTGTTTAAGAGAGAGTAAGACTAGATACACTAGAACTATAAAGAGTAATTAAAAAATTATTATATAAAGTTCCGTGAGCTAATCTAGAGGATTAAGAATTAAAGTAGAGAAGTAGAGCATAAATAAACTATATTTAAGTTTCTCTTAATACTAATTCTGACTTAGAAACTAAGCTTAAAATTAGTAGAATATAACCTATTTTATAATTGAAGTTTATATTATATAAGGGAGCGTATTATAAAAAAGAAAGGAAAGAGCTATATTATAAAACCTAGAAAAACCTGTATAAGATAAGCGATTTCGAGTTACAAAAACTGTAGTAAAAAAAGAAAAGAATTACCTAGTTATAAAAGCTTAGAGAATTAGTTAGTATAAAGAAGTAATAACAGAACCTTCTAAAACGTAAGAAGATCCTATTTTTATAAATAAAGAGCCTAAGCAAATAATATCTTAGGAAACTACTATTCTTTAAAAATAATAAATGTCTTACGTTTTATAACAAAAGCTAAACAAGATATTAAAAAATATATAATAGATTTGTTAAGAATATATATTAATTAGCAGACTATAGTCTACATTATTTAGCTATATATATATAGCCAAATATTTCCTAATCAAGTTATTCCTAACTAGGTATAGTGCAGGATTCCCTATGCTACTAGCACAAGAAATACCACATAATCTGTGTGCTAGCAGGATCTGTACTTAATATATAGATGTACTATAATCTTATTCTGTATACAAGTTGTGACTATTAATAATATTAATAGCTATTGTAATCTGTATACCTGTTTAACAGGTTATAAGCCTAGTACAGAATAGCTATAGACATTAACAGTAAGTAAAGACTTAATTAAGATTACTAAGTAAGCTATTACTCTTGTAGCAAGATATACCTATATTAAACTTAATTACAAAATCAAAGTAACTTCTTAACCCTAGAGCTACAAAATTATGAGTCTGTAGATTTAAGAGCAGAGGTATTAATTATATTATAGTTTATCCTAAAACTTAGGAATTAGCTTATTATAACTTATAAGTAATTAACTCTATTAGGATTAATTAAGTATAATAGTAATTA
>NW_006916145.1:0-10085 GCF_000464535.1 Endocarpon pusillum Z07020
TATATATATAGCTTCTTAATAACTTATAAAAAAAAGAAATCCTTAATTATATTATATAATAGGTTATTATTATAGCTGCTATACTTGTCACCTGCTAGCGCTAGAGCACTAAGTATTAATTAGCACTAGACGTTAGTAAGGGGCATGCTTGTTATATAGAAGCAACTCTAGGGCCCTTATTATTAACTCTTTAGTCTTAGGATAATACTTAACATAGGCTAAAGATCTTGTGTACTTGTTACCTGCTTCTAATATGATATATAACATTATCTTAAGACTGCTCTTTAACTGAAAACAGTTATTAAACTATTAACTATAAGAGATCTGTATCTCTAGACCTGTTACTAGCTTATTCTAGGTTAGTATTAATATTTGAGGTCGGACTCAAGTTTAAAACAAGCCTTTCTAATACTCTTTGTGCCTCTAATAAGGTTAAAGAAGACAAGGAGATTCAGACCTCTAAATTTAAATAAGCGGGATCTTTATACCTAGCAAGTAAAAGAATAGGGCGCTCTATACGTATATATATGACGACTCTGTAGTTAAGGCAGAGTATAAATATAGAGTCAATATACTTTAGAGCTATTAAATAGCTGCCTTATTTAAAAGGGCTATTAATCTTTTCCTTACCTTAATAATTATAATACCCTTTAAAGTCTTGTCGCCTTTCCTCTTTTAACTTATATAACACTTTATTAAAGCCGGGCCATGTATTAATAATAATAATATTAATTAGTAACTAGTTACTAATATATAAGAATATAAGAGCAGCCCCTTAGACCGCATTTGATATAACTGCCTTTAACTTATCTAGCCTAGCTAGGACTAATAACCCTGTTTCTCTTATTAAGAATAATTACCTTAATCTTATCTTACCTTTCAACCTTTCTAATCCCCTTATTAGAGTAGCTTAGCTAAAAGTGATTATACTAGCTAACCTTTAATTTAGTATTAATATTATTCTAGCTAAGCTATAGTAACAGGGAATATAAGAATAAGCTTTAATTAATTAGATAGCTAAGAAGGTCATCTTAGAGCTAGCAAAAATAACAAATACTAATACTGATTTAGTCTACTAAATTTTAGAGTACGCTATATAGCTTGCTACTACTAGCTAAGAGTTAAAGAAACAGAACACAGTCTTATAAGAATAAAATATAACTTTATAGAAGCAAATTACTAACTTAACAAAGCAACTAACTTATTATTAAGCGTCTGTGTATTAAGTGCCTGCCTCTTTAATGTTCTTTATATATTTTAATTCATATGTAAAGATAATAGTTAGCTTATAATAAAAGATTACTCTTATAGATCCTCTTCTAAAGATAAAGTATACCTTAAACTTGTTATTAATCTTTTTTCTGTTACTTTTTCTAAAGCCTATTCTAATATAAGTATAGAATTATTACCCTTATAAAACCAGCTCTTATAAGTTAGGAAGTAGGAGAGCTAGTACAAAGCCTCTTAAGTTAACTTCCCTCTTACCTTCTACTATTAAGGATTTTTGTAAAAGTACTCTTAAGACCTTTAGTAGCTTAAGTAGTCTTAAGGATATCTTAGTTAAAGATTAGATTTATAAGACTTGCTCTCTCGTTAGCCCTTTCCCTTAGAATGATCTATAGGTTATAAGATTTATTATTAGCCTTATAAAAGGCCCTACTAGAGACTACATTTATAAGCACTTTAAACCAATATTATTATACCTTATTTAGATGCCTAAAGAAATCTTCTATTATAAAGTAAGCCTTTATAAAGAAAGTAACACACTATACTAACAACATACTAAGGCGGCCTACGCCGCTCTATACTAGGGTGACCGACTGTTTAATACTTTCTAGGCCAACTTCATATGTTTAGCATTATAGATCAGCAAGTCTAGCCAGGATTAGTATAAAGATCTGCAGAAAAAGATGTCTGCTAAACTCCTTTGCGAGATAAGGGATCAGACTTTCTATAATGCCAGCACTATAGCTTATTAGGTTATAGAGTAAGAGAACCAGCTTATACTAATTTGTAGAAAAGAGAGAAAAGAAGAGTAAATCTATAACTATGCTTAACCCAACAGCCTAAGGCCTGACACTAGGCGCTTAGAAGCCAGGACTACGCCAGATAAGGCGTATCTGTTCCCTTTAGCCCTAACAGCAGGCCCACTATGACGCTCTCCTACTCCTTTTTCTAGCTAGGCCACTAGTTCAAAATCGAAGCGTATAGGTTTTAAGAAGGATGATACAGTAACTTATTTTTACTGCAACAAGCCTGGCTATATAAAACCTGACTACCCTAATCTCTATATTAGTAAGATTAAAAAGGCAGAATCTGACTTCAGAGATAAGTCCTTTAGTCCTGATAAGGAATCTGCAGAGTCAGAAAATAAGATGTCTTAAGCGAAATCATAGCCTTAAGCTATTATAAGAGCGTACCTATCAGGCTTGACTAGCTTATTAAAGGGCCATCTCTTATTATAACATTCGACCTTAAGAGTATAAATAATAAGGTTCTTTATCTTTATACTTTAGTAAATAGTAAAGCTAATATATATATTCTGATTAATAGGAAGATTACTTAAGCCGTCCCTTAATAGCTTAATATCCCTCTTATTCCTTTAGAGAAGGCTATCCTACTAGTTAGATTTAATAGTTAGCCTAACAGGCCTATTAATAATCTGTTTCTTACTACTATATAGATTTATAGCTAAACTCTTACTAATATCCTGCTCTTAACTACTAATCTTAGCTCTTATAATATTATTTTAGGCTATAAATAGCTAGCTAAGTACAATATTCTGCTAAATTATAAAAGAAATAAGATATATTAGCTAGAGGACTACTAAGTACAGGAATAGCATAATACTTATAGAAATAAGCTATTTAAGAAGGATATTTAACATTATAGCCCTAAAGTTAGCTTTAATAATGCTAATAAGGTTAGGACTTAGTTTTAGAAATCTGTGCAAAAATAGTATTAGCATTATTAATATTATAAAGCGGAGCTTAAGTTACCTCTCTTTAATAAAGTTAACAAGAGCCTTAGTCCTGACTCTGATTTAGATAAGGCTAATACTAATAATAAGATAATCTTTGTAAATCTTGTAAGTACTATAGCCTTTTATATTAGTAGCAAACAGAATAATATAATATTAGGGACAGTTACGTTAGATAGTATCGACTATAAGCTGCAGAAATAAGGCCGCCTTATCTTATGCTAAGTTAGTTAAGTTTAGATAGCTAATAATAATAAATAGGATGCTCTTAATAATCTTAGACCTTATTCTGATAATCTTAAGTTTATTTTTAGCCATCTTCCTTTATATCTCTATAATTAATTAGTCACCTTTTTAAAAGTAGCTATAAATACTCTATCTTAGTACTATTTATTTAACTATAAGTTACACTTTAATAAGAAACTAAAGATAAAGACGTTACACTTATATAAGATATTAATTTAAGAGCTTATAGCTATAAAAGAGTATCTAATAAAAAACTTACGTAAAGGATTTATTTACTTATTATCTTCTTTTTTCTTATTACTTATTTTATTTATTAAGAAAAAGAATAAAGACCTTAGATTCTGTATTAATTATAAAAGTCTAAATAAATTTATAAAGAAAAATAAATATTCTTTGCTTTTAATCTTAAAGACTTTATTATAGTTAGCTTATATAATAATCTTTATAAAGCTTAATATTTGTTATGTATTTAATTATATTAGAATAGACTCTGACTTAATTTATTAGGCGTTATTCTAAATAATCTATAGAGCTTTTAAGCTAGTAGTCCTTCTTTTTAGTCTTTATAATAATTCTGTTACTTTTTAGCATTATATTAATTTTATTTTTATAGATTATCTTAGCGTCTTTTATATAATATATATTAATAATATTTTAATCTTCTTAAAGAATAAGAAAAAGCACTAATAATATATATATTAAATTATAATAAGGCTATATATAACTAGTTTATATATAGATATTAAGAAATATAAATTCAAAGTTATTTATATTATATTCTTAGAATATATTATTATAAAAATATAACAGAAATTTATATAAACTTAAAATTAAAAAAGTAAGACATTAGGCAAAGTAAAAAGGAATAAATTCTAAAGCGTGTAGAACTAAACTATATAAGTCTTACTCCTAATCCTTAAGTAAGGCTTATATAAAGTAAAGGATACAGAGTCTAAAGCAAAACTACTATAGAATATAAGTTTTCTCTCTCCCTTAAAAGTTAACTTAAGTAATCTAGAAAACTTTTATTACTCTTTAGAAATCCCTTAATAAGAAGAAATTATAAAGAAAGAGATTCTTATAGTAATAAACTATATAATAAAGAATAATACTTTAAGACTAGATAAACTCTTAAACTAAGTAATTTAATTAGTTATATAAGAAAAGATAACCTTAGTTAAGTATTTCTTTTAAATATACTTAAACTAAAGAGTTTAATTAAACTATTATAAAATAAGATATATAATAATACTTAAGAAACTAGAAAAAAATAATTATATATATTATGAATCCTCTTGTAACCTATGCTAAGGACTATATTCTCTGTAGCACTAATTATGGCTTACAGAGCTTATCTCAGACCTAGCTCTCTGCTGCTATTCTAACTATCACTAATAATAGGTACCTATAGTTGTCTGTACCTAGCCTCAGCGAGATAAGGGACACAGACATATATATAAAGCGTTATGTTCCTACTTTCGTTTCCTTTTCTTCACGCTTTATCTTATATATTAGGCTTAACTATAGCTCTCCTGACATTATAAAGCGTCTTACTTATTTTTATCTTCTAGTCCTTAGGTCCGTCTTAACCTATTTTCTCTTTATCATTATTCCTTATTACTCAGTCTAGGCAGTAGAAGAATCACTGCCTCTCCTTCTTTTATCCTGTTCTACATTTCTTCTTCCTTAGAAGAGTCTAAGATCTCCCTTAAGTCTTTTTTATCTATGAAAGCTATAGCTAACACCTAGATATGTCTTAATGATGATATAGTTAACCTATAAGAACCCTCTTATATATCTATCTTTACGTATAGTCTGACTCTGATTTATACTCCTTAGCCCTTTAAGCACTTAGCCTAAGATCTAACTTAAGGCTTAATAGCTTAGACTTTATTAGTAATAGCTATAGTTTTGTAATAGAATTAACAACTCTAGTATATACTTATAAAGTCAGAAAAGACTATAGATATTCTTATATTTAATAGCCTAGGGCTTAATACTTATAAAGACCTAAAGAGATTTAAAGTAAGCCTTACTTCAAAATTTAAAGTTAATACTAACAGATATTCCACACTTATATTATATATTTATTACATATTTTTTTAACTTACAGATTATGCCTTAGACGTCGCTCTAGATAATGTTAACAAAAAAATCTATCCGGATTAAGTAGATCTAATTAAAGAACTAAAGCTTAACTTTAGTAATGCTAACCTAGAGTACTCTGTTATCTACTATCTTATAAAGATAAGGCAAACACACTAACTCTTCTTCGAATTCTATCTAGAGTTTAAGCAGACTATTAGAAGAACGCTATTTTAGGACTATAGTCTTAAGAGACTGCTCTAACTTGCACTATCTAAGGAACTTATAAAAAAGCTAGCTATAATTGATGTTAGAGACATGTTATATAAAGTCTTTGTCTAAGAGTATATTTAGTAAGACAATCTACTATACGCTATACTATTATAATAAATAACCAGGTTATAAAAGCCGCTTATAAGTCTAACTATCTTAGTTCTGGCCTTTATTTATCTTATTACGTCTGCCTCTGTTTCTTATAACCTTATAAACATAGATTACTTAGTCTGCAGAGCCTCTAATAAATACGAAGCTAAATAAGAATATTAATATAATTTAAGCCTTTATTATTACTATATAAGCCTAGACTACAGAGCTAATACATGCTTAGAAAAGCTAAAGCTATAGAATAATCTTTGTACTATCTCTTTTATACTTATTATAGCGTCCTTAACTCTAGTATTTACTCTAGTAACCTTGTAAGCAACTATACTTATTACCTTAGTTTCCCTTACCCTTTTTCCTCTATCTAGTAACGTGGTTCATAATCGTCCTACATATATAATCAGGCATGATTGCGCTTAATTTTTTAACAAATTTATATATTATAATTTATCTTAGTGCTATTTTTATAACATCTTAAATTTAATCCTCTAATTTATAAAATACTTTTTTTTTTGATCTTTTCCTTAATTATTATTGTATAGTCTTTTTTTATATAATTAAATTATATAGATTCTTTATAGTAAATATACTTCTAACTTATATATATATTTTTTTAGTCCTCTAATACTTTATAAGGATTTTATTAGCCTTATAAAGAGTGATTTAAAGCATATTTTACTTTTTTGTAATATTTCAAATTAATATTTCTTAGCTTATATAAATAACTCTAACCCTAAAAAGTATTTTATCATATTAAGGATTAAGTCTTTATTATTATTATATAGGCCTAGACTATAGAGCTAATATATGCTTAAAAAAACTAAAGCTATAAAATAATCTTTGTACTATCTCTTTTACGCTTATTATAATGTCCTTAACTCTAATGTTTACCCTAGTAACCTTGTAAGCAATTATACTTATTGCCTTAGTCTCTTTTGTCTCTCTTTCTTTATTTAGCAGTTATATTAATATAAAGTCATTAAATAAAGTAACTTTAAACTAAGTTATATTTAAAGGATTAAGAAGAGATTAGCTATTATTAATATAATAAATAGCCTAATAATATAATTAGATTCTATTTCTTTATATTTAACAGACGTTTCTCTTAACTTTAAGTGCCTCTTAATTAAGTATAGCATTAGATAATTTAAATGTTAAGCCTTAATTAACTCTAGCTATTCTGTAATAATATATATTAGTAAAGCTTTTATATAACTCTTCCCTTATAAAAAATTAGAAAGTCAAAGAACTATAATAGGCTTTAATAATTAGACCTTTATAATAACCTATATTACTAAAGTTCTCTTATCCTTTATATCTTCTAATATTTATTAAGAAGTCTTATTAATATTTATTATCCTTAGACTAAAATATAATATTATGTTTAGAATATTCTAACTTAAATAATATAATCTAATAATAGATTAGATACTAAAGACTATTATATAATATAGAACACTATTATAATTATTGCCTTTAAAAGAATAAAGAATACTTTATTACTTTTAAAGCTATATAAAGAGCATAAAATAATAAACCCTAAGTCTAGAAATAAATAAAAGCTATAAATATAGTTATAACACTAATTATAATAAGAGTAATAGTCTTTAATTACTTAAGCAAATAAAAAGATTATAAAGTCTTTATAATATTATTAAAAGATATTAAGAAAGCCCTAAAACCTAAAGAAACTATAGATCCCTAAACTAGACTTTCTAAGTAATATTATAAGTTTCTGTCTTTATTTAATAAAGCTACTATTAATAAGTTTTTACTATATTGCTCTAAAGTAGATTATAAGATTAAGTTATTACCAAATATTAAATTATTATCTAGAGCCTTATATAATATGTCTAAAAACAAATTAGAGGTCCTAGACAAAACACTAAAGAACTACTTATTAAAGAACTTTATTTACGTATTTAAGTCTCCTATTATTACTCTAGTTCTATTTGTTAAAAAACCTAGAGAAGATCTATAATTTTATATAGATTACTAAGGCTTAAATACTATTATAATTAAGAATAGATACCTAATTCCCCTAATTTAAGAGACCTTAAATAAGTTTTATAAAGTTATGTAATATACTAAGTTAGATATTATTACTACCTTCTATAGAATTAGAATAGCCTATAAGGACGAATAGAAAATAGCCTTCTATATATATATAGGCTTATATAAATAAAATATAGTCTTCTTTAGCCTTTATAATACTCTAGCCTCCTTTTAAAACTACATTAATAATACTCTAAAAAAAGATATCCTAGACTAATTCGTCTTAATATATCTTAATAATATCCTAATCTTTAGCAACTTGTTAAAAAAGTACTGCTAATATGTGAAGATAGTACTAGGCAGATTAGCTATTACTAAACTATAACTTAATATAAAAAAATATAAATTTAAAGTTTATAAAACGAAATACTTAGGAATAATTATCTAAAGCTATTTAGAAGATAATAAATCTAAACAAATATATATAAATCTAGAGAAGATAACTATAATTCGAGATTAAGAAAAGCCTAATAATATAAAAGATATATAAAGTTTTATAAGATTTGCGAATTTCTATTATTAATTTATTAAAGAATTCTTAAAGATAGCCTTACTTCTAATTAAGCTTACCTAAAAAGACGTCCTTTTTAACTAGGGAAAGGAAGTTAAAAAAGTGTTTTAAGTATTAAAAAACATGTTTATAAGCTTTTTAATCCTATAGCACTTTAACCCTGACTTACTCTGTACTATAAAGACTAATATCTTAGATAATATATATAAAAGAGTCTTATTTTAACTTAATAATAAGGGGATCCTATAATCTATAACCTACTTCTTAAAGCAATATACCTTAGTTAAGAGTAACTACAAGATTTATAATAAGAAACTAATAACTATAGTCTGTGCTTTTAAAGAATAGCGCCTGGAATTAAAAGGATCTTAAGAACCTATATAAGTTATAATAGATTATAGGAACCTTAAATACTTTATATTATCTAAATAATTATTCTACTAACAAGTCTATTAGAGTAAGTTTCTCTCTTATTTCAACTTTATAATTAAGTACCGCTCTAGGTTATAATATTATGCAGATGGATTATCCTGTAAACTATAAGACAAAGCTATTAATGCTAATAATAATAGAAAGAAGTTCTTTAAGTAAGTAGTCCTAAAACTGAAGAATCTAGACCCCTAGATATTAGAACCTATTCCTGTTTATCTAATTAGACTTACAAAAATTCTATGCTATTATAAGAGATTACCTGAGTTAAGAAAAGGCCCTAACGCAATTATAGATAATATTATAGTCTTATATATAATAAATCTATAGTCCTAAACCATCTTAAAAGAAGATATTATTGCTATATACTAGAATCTTGCCTAAGAACATTCTTATTAAGTAACTTGCTAATAAGTCTTGTCTAGGGTCAGAAGGTCTCTTATAGTTACGTTAGCTAACTATTTAGTAAAGAATAACAAACTATACTACTAACAACGCTTATAGATTCCTAAAAACGAAGAACTAAGACTCTGCTATATTAATAAATACTATAAATAGCTAATAACTAATTACTAAGGCCCTGTAAAGACTTATAAGATCCTGTAATAATAATTCTATTAATTAAAGATAATAGACTTAGTAAAGGAATAGCTAACTAAATATCCTATATATTATTATATAAAATTTTCTTGCGAATATTAAGATTAACTACAGGCATTAGAGCCGCCTAAGAAATAGTAATAATACCTAGCTATAGATTTTGTTACAGACCTTCCTAAATCTAATAACATTTTCTTTAATAAGTATTTAGGTTTTGATAGACTAATTAACTAAGGAGAGACACTTAGCGCCTTATTATAGCATAAAAACAGAATATCTAGTTAGGATATTTATTTACTTTATTATTTATAGTTATAGCCTCTTTAAGTTAATAATATTTAATAAAGGTCTATAGTTTATTAATAAATTCTAGAATAGCTTATATAAAAGGCTAGGTATTAAAGCAAAACTATCTATTACATATTACTTAAAAATAAACAGATAGTTAGAACAAGTTAATTAAGTAATAAAGACTTACTTATAAAGCTATATTAATTATATATAAAATAATTAGGCTAAATAAATTATATTAGCTAAATTTGCTATAAATAATTATAAGTCAGAATCTATAAGTATATCCTTATTCTTTATTAATAAAGGCTTTAATCTTAGGATAAGCTTTAATTAAGCTAAGACCCTCCTTAACTCTTATATAAAAGATATCTTAATATTTATAAAAGAACTCTTAAACTATTATTATATAAAACTAGTTTAAAGCTAAGCAAAAACTATAGATATAATAAATAAAAACTAAAGATAACACCTTACCTTAATATATTATAAAGGAGATAAAGTATA
>NW_006916146.1:0-16778 GCF_000464535.1 Endocarpon pusillum Z07020
ATCTGGTTCATTTGATTTGATGGATACCCTGCAGCCCATGGTGGAAGGGTTTGGAAGACGTCGAGATCTTGGAGGGGAGACTCCAAGAAACTCGAGAGTACCAAGGACTACTGCCATTTATAAAGAAGACCTAGTTAGTTAATTGAGACAGAATACTATATAAACTACATTAAACCAAGTACATTTAGTTACTTAGCGAGTTGGCAGAGCTATTTTTGACTCCCTTACACCCCTTGCTTGGTATAAGTCGGTACAGCATAGTACGGTACTGAGGTCACTGCACCGTGCTGTGCCGTACTGAGGTAGGTGCTGTACCGATTGTGTTGTACTAAGGTGTAATAGTACTGGTTCCGTACTTTGTGAACGCTAAGGTAGGGTAAAGTCGCCTATGGGGACTTTGCTGTTTAACTTACGTTGCCTGATTTGTGGACTCTGGATTAGTTAACTAGGTAGGGGCAAGCGAACTTGTCTTCATCATGTACCTGACATAAACAAAATGACATGGTACTCTAACACAGTAAATTTTTCAATAGCGCCACAGATTACCAAAATGGCAATATTACAAATCTAGAGGAATGGTGACCCCTTTCACCTGTTGGCTTTGGATTTGCGAAGCTCTACCACTTTATTGCTCTATTAGTGGGGAGCACTGACTGCACCTCGGAATATGCCCTTTGTCTTCGACAGGCCACAGAGACATGGCGAGTTTGAAACGACCTTGATCAATGAGAGTGCTATAAACTTTGGTCTCTAAGTCCCGTCAGGGCCCAGGTTAGATCACGTACGTCTTCGATTGAAGCAAATTCGTCAGCTCTCATTCTGGATATGACACGATTGATACCTTCGTCCAACATCTGTCCGGCATTCTCTTCTAGCGAACATGCACTGACCATCTCCTGCGCATCAACCTCCTCTTTCCCTTGGTCTAGTCCTATCCTGATGCTCACGTATTGCCAGCCTAGATGGATTGATGCGGTCACAGTACCAATGTATCGGCACTCGATCACCTTTGACCGAGTCTCGTCATATCCCAACCCTACTGTCTCTACAAGGAGACACTGGTTCCCAACCTCAGAGCTCAACCATGGCCATGGTCGCAGAATCATACAGCTTCTCGGTGTCTGCATAGTCTTCATTATCCGCAGCTTGACAGACATCTGTGGATTGTGGAGCTGCAGCAATTTGGCTTTTTCTTCGGTCAATGTGTTGCAAAACCAATCTCCCGTAGCAGTCCCATCGTGTCGGATCTTAAGTGATAGTTGGGAATTCTTCGACGCCAGATCGGAATGCAGGTCGTACAGCGAGGTGGGACACCATGACCACGGCCCATATTCATTAGGTGATATATGGCTGTGTAGCAGATACGAGCTTGGAATCAGTCCGCATTTTGTGAGGATTTTGCGTGTAATCTGTGATTGCGATTCCCCTGAGTCGAATTCGGGCAGCTCGGCCATTAAGCCAGCAACGATCATGCGATCTGTTGCCCAAGACGTATTCCTAGCCCGCAGGATCGCAAGCAGGTCTTCGACGTGAAGTCGCTCTTTCCGCTTTCGACGACGTAGCCTTTGAATAACCGAGGACGCGAGCCTATGGGGTAGCGAGGTGTAAGCATTGTCGTTAGCGAGAATATCATTGTCAAGATCCTTTAACAACGGCTGGCTGCTTTTACCGTCCGGGTTCTTGAAGAGAACCACCACTTTTGTCGACACGTAGAGCTCCAACGCTGTCCAACAACGTGTAAACCATGGCGAAAGAGCTAAAGCCAGGCAAGGACTGCCATCGTCTCTCCATTCATAATTGATCAAGCTCTCGTCGTGCACGACTGTACATTTAGCGCGTTCGAAGTTCTTGTGCATCATACTTAGAGCTTTTCTCCGGACCCCAGGCTCAATTGGCACGCAGATTGTATCCCACCATATACCATCACACTCCAACCTTCTTGCAATACCAACGAAATAATCAATGAGACAACGGTTCAGCTTGCCGGGCTTTTCTAAGCCGATGCCTGTTCCATCCGCCCAAAGATGCGACAAAGCCATATAAGTGCCGTCATGACAGTTGACCTCCGGGGCCTGTCTGATCGTCCATGCAGTTAGCAAGTTTTGAAGGACGGCGCGTTCAACCTCTGCAGGCGGAAAAAATGTCTCTGAGCAGGCTTTATTTCCACATTTGTGGAGCTGTCTGACCCAGGTGCTGTTGACGTTGTTGAACCGGCAAAACTCCTCAGTGCACTCGTGATGCTGCCTCTCGCGATCGAGGGGCATACGGCTTGTCATACTAACAATGGCGGGCAGATCTACCTCGAGGCGGTCAGATGCTTTGATGAAACTCCATAGTCGACGCTGGCAGACGCTTAGACTGCGTGCTGCAATAGAGGCTTTGAGGACTGCCGGAATGACAATAAACTTCGATAGGTGGTCAGGACCCCATGCCGAGCTACTTACATCGAATGGTCCAGTCCCTGATATCCAATACATGATTTCGCACAATCCGAACAGGTCGACTAATGGTCCACTGTCTTGCCCATCAAAACGCCTCTAAACAACTCGATGTTGTCTTTTGACATCTCAAAGAAGCCCAGGCAGATGTGCAGCGCATACCAAATATGAAAGCTTGGGCTTTTTTCGCCCTGTTCAAACCTTAGGTCTCTCCAGTTTTGCCTTCGTGATTGATAGCGTAAACAAGACATGGCCACCAGCACCCATCGCCGGAAATAATCCCACCCGTCACAACTGTTAGGAACAACGTCGTTCATCTTTTGCCTCTCCTCAATACATCCATTATTCCTACAATCTTGGATCTCGGATACGATGCAGTGACGTCCCAAAACGTTCAAAAAAGTTCCTATCCCATGGAAAGAAGGTTGAAGGGGAATTGTGTTCTGCAGATGTTACCCATGCGTAGTGATAAAGGTCATGTTCAGTATACGTGAGCTTGGAGGCGTCCCTGGTCATGTTATTCTGACATTGATCGAAGCTAATGTCGGCGGCTGATTGTAACAGAGTAGTATCAAAATAGAGCGGCTGAGACATTCTACCAGCGTCTACGGACTGATCATTTGGAACTTCTGCTTTCTGCAAGCAATCCATCTCCATAATAGGCCAGACGCGACGCGCTACGGTTGGAGACCGAAAGGGGCAGCTGGGATAATAGAGTGGAAAAGAGGTAGCTGTTCTTGGTAGAAGTAGTGTCTACCGTTATTTATCCCATGCGCCGGTGACGCTAAATCTGGTGTTGCGCCCTTTTGGCGTCTTGGCGTCTTGGCATTACCAGCAGACTCGGAATCAACAGAGCGATAATGAGCTATTGGATCCTGTTTCTGCTATAATATCAGTTGTAATGAGACGTTCTTTTGTTGTGACTTGTGTACTCGCCGAGCACAGGCCTTACCTCGTGCACGTTATCATGAAGGCCGTGTATTCGTGTGCGAACATCTTTGACTCATTCCCATAGCGCGATGGGACCGATCCTTGAGATCTTCCGTGATTTACTTACGGAACGGTGCGTTTAGCCTGAGGGGGAGCACCTGCTCGAGATTGATTGAGAGGGATGTGGAGCAGGTCGTGGACCGGGCAATGAAGTCGAGGTCCTCCACTTCTGATATGCTGGAGCAAGCCGCGGGTGTTCCAGAAGGCATGGCTCATTGGTTACACTAAATGGAGGGGAATTTGTCGGCAAGCCACAGCGTTACTTACATCTTGGTTGGCGACAAGATCGGGTTTTCATGGGTTGACTGCCGTAACGAGTCATAATAATTGAGACCTGGCATGTATTGTTGTAGCTCAAATCATCTGATTCCTGGATGGGTAAGGAAATTCAATTACAGAGGCGAGGGAAGTGATTTCTTAGACAATTTACACCTACTTGTGCAGCTACTGTGGGCTGGATACTAGTAGGCAGCAGGATTAGAAGCCCCCATTTGCATTGCTGTCTCATCCACCAGTGCCGTCCTAATTGATGGTGTGGTTGACGACCACTGGCCGAGTGCGGGTGATTGTTTCAAATCATCGGCTGAGGAAGAGGTTGTTTTGGGATATGTAGTCTAGGAGAATGGTCTAGTGAGTGAGTAGAATGGGCGGAGCATATGGAGTATGGACTATTGTACATGATGTGATAGTGTGTAATGTACTAGCGTGTTTTGCAACCTAGATATGCGCGATGGTGAAGGTGGCTGTAACTTAGTAGAGACAACAGCCGCGGCGAGAAACCTTAGGGCACCTTAATCAGGCTACCACGTAAGTTAGTCTGAATAGATCAACCGACCCTTCTTACACACTAGTCCAGTCCCTGTGTTCTGACCACCATCGTGATGCAATGCGGGTATCAGAAGTGACTAGAGTGCCCCTTCTATGGCCTACACTCACATGTGTAACGACTAGTCGTGTAGTCGTACTACGCTACAGCTCTTCCTTTATCTAATGTCGCTCGGCCAGTTGCCGAAATGGATTTCGGTTTGAATATAATATATCGAAACATTCTCACCATCAAATCCATTTTCAAAAAGACAGCCAATCTCACTACTCTCAGTCTCTTACTATCAAGTCTATACTCAACAAGACAACCACATGGCAACTTCGTCCTCGAAGCCTATGCCCGAACCTAACAGAGCCACTCCATCCCCGAAATCTGTGCCCAAGCCTAACAAGACCACTCCATCTCCAAAGCCTGTGCCCAAGCCCAACATGGCCACTCCCTCCCCGAAGCCTGTGTCCAAGCCAATCATGACCACTTCACCCCAGAAGCCTGTGCTCAAGCCAAAGATTGACCATAAATCTTTAACCGACCTGGCCCCTCCACCCCAGAAGCCTGTGACCAAACCCCAGGTTGACTTTAAATCCTTTTCCAATGTCATCGGGGGTGAACTTCGCAAGTCCAGAAATACATTCTCCGCCAAAAATCCTGCCACTAAGCAACCCCTTTGGGATGTGCCAGCTGCCAACAAACAGGATGTCGAACAAGCTGTCCGCTATGCCAACGTTGCTCAGAAGGAGTGGGCAAAGAAGACATGGAAAGAACGACAGCAGATCTGCCTCCGCTTCAAGGACGTCTACAGCAACTACGTCGACGAACTAACCGATCTGCTCACGCTCGAGATTGGGAGACCAAGGGTATGGTGCAGAAGGGAGGTTGAATCGTGCGCTCTCCATGCAAGCTTCCATGCTCAGTTACCATTACCAGGCGGGGATGGTTTCGATGCAGGGGATAGAGAGATCATGGTCAGATACACACCACTCGGCGTTGTGGCCGCCATCTGCCCCTGGAATGCTCCCCTGGTACTCTGCTTCGGAAAGTTGTTTCCTGCAGTAATTGCTGGTAATAGCATTATCATTAAGCCCTCTCCCTATACTCCATATGCGACCCTAAAAATGGTGGAGATAGCACAGCAGGTCTTTCCACCCGGAGTGGTACAGGTGCTCGCTGGTGATAATTCGGTGGGAGCTTCCTTAGTGGAGCATCCAAACATTCATAAGATCTCCTTCACGGGCTCCATACCGACGGGGAAGAGGATCTTGCAAGCGGCTGCCCCTACGATGAAGCGAGTCACGTTAGAGGTGAGTCAACTACAAGTGTTTTTCTCGGTATCCATTTTCCATTAGCTTACAATTCCTAGCTCGGCGGCAATGACGCCTGCATCGTCCTTCCTGATGTCGACATCGACGAAGTTGCACCCAAGGTCGCTATAAGCGCATTCTTGAGTTCTGGTCAGATATGTGTCTCCTCTAAACGAATCTATATTCATCAATCCATCTATACTCCCTTCCTCAAAGCGATGATCGACTTCACCTCGCAGATCAAGGTTGGACATCCAGATGAAGAGGACGTCATAATTGGCCCCATCCAAAACTCAATGCAGTTCGAAAAGGTGAAGGAGCTTTTCGAGGACAGTAAGAGGAAAGAATATAGGTTTGCTGTAGGTTCGAAAACCGTAGAGGAGTCAATGGGCTATTATATCAACCCGACAATTATTGATAATCCACCCGATGACTCACGAATCGTCACCGAGGAGCCATTTGGGCCAATTGTCCCGTGTCAACCGTGGAGGTACGAAAAGGAGGTGATTGCACGTGCCAACAACACTAAGACCGGGTTGGGAGCGACCATTTGGGGCAAGGATATCAAGCGATGTGAAAGAATTGCGCACGAAATGGAGGCTGGCAGTGTGTTTATCAACTCGGCGGCTAGGCCAACCCCGCTGGCTCCATTTGGGGGGATGAAGGAGAGTGGGCTTGGCTCGGAGTGGGGACCGTCAGGGATCAAGGCGTACATGAATGAGCAGGTTATTCACAATTTTTCAGGCAGATGATGAACTACCTATTTTAGATCGACACACCCTTTGAAAGACCATTAGAAGCTGATTTACATGATTCTTTGGTGAATATCAAGTAAAACTTATAACAATACTCAAGGAAATCTCCAAATTACTTTATCAAACCAACAATGTCAGATAATAACAACTCAGAAAACTTTGTTAATCAGCCCAAAGAAGAGATACAAGAGACAGTTGGTAAAGACGGTCAACTAAGCCACCGCAATTTCAAATCTGGTAGTACTACTAGTAAGAAAGCCACAGACGCTAACAGTAAAGATGATCGCGCGAGCAGTAGCAGCACTAAATTTGGGAGTAAGATGGCCAAGGAGGCTGGTAAAGGGGGCGGGGCTGTAAGTTAGGATGATGAATCTTAGCATGGAGCTAGAGGACAAAGTAGATGACTGTCGTGGTGACACATCGAGGGCATTGTGATTGGTGGTGGTCCCAAGCCTTCACTTGAACAGAGCAGACTTTTGTCTCTATTCGTGAGGAGCTGCTGAAGCTAGCGGGTCTTCGCTGCACAGTGTCCATTTGAATCAAATTGAGTTAAATAAATCAAGTCAGGTCAAGACTGTGAAATCTAACAATTTAGTCAAATGCAGGTCTTAATAACAGAAAAGTCTTTTAATTTGAAACATGCAGGCATTATCTTTGATGGAAAGATATAAGTCTTGGCGGACTCTATTTCTGAACATCTTTGGTAGTCTGAGTGACTAAGGCAAATGATTTGGTGTATTTGATTTAATGGATACACTGTCTGCGAATGTGTAGCTAAGGCCCATTTCGGCTCTGAAAAGAGTAACTTCCACGACTTCCTTACTATGTTTATGCATCAAAAATACCCGTCCGATCCGAGGACCATAATAGACAAGTTGAAATTACTCTTTCGTCCAGTACGACGACAAGTTTAAATGATATCTTCGCTTTTAATCGTAGCGTTGAGTCGAGTTGGCCGAGTTGGCGACGTTTAATTATCGCAAAAGAAGGTAAATTTCAATGATACATAAACCGAAATTAAGAAACGCTCTTTTTGTTCCTTCCCATCCCCAACTACTTCGGCACATGACCATCGCCACCACTTCGTCTTAGAACACTGTTGAATGAGGTATATGAAAGGCCGAAGTATTTCCTCCTTGTCGCTTATCTTTGGGAAGCCCTAAGCGTACTATCAAAGAAGCTGCATTACCCCGAAAATCCCCAGCAAAGCGGCAATCAGGAAGGCTTCGGCGGCCTTGAGACTCAGCTGCATCGGTGGAGCCAAGCCCGTAAACTCTTCGGTGGTTTGTGCGGTCGGCAGTCCAGTAGAGGTTTGAGGACGGTTAGAACCGGCCGTAACAACCCCCCAGCGGTCGAAGAAGGTACGTACGTCCTAGTAGGAGTCGGGCTGGGACTCCAGCCGGGAATGGGACTGGGACTCAAGCTGGGAGTGGGAGTGGGACTCCAACTCCAACTCGAACTGAACGTGGGCGTTGCGCCCGTATCGGCGGTTGTGGAGTTTTCTCCACTGTATGTAATTGTATTGCCACAAACGCCTGCCGGCTCTATTGTGCTGCAGTCCACGAAGGCACAAGTGAGTACGTCGATGACATCACCAAAACCGCTAGTGAAATCGTTCCAGCCAGAGGTGAACTGTGAGACGATCATGCCGGGGACTTGTTGGAGCCTGTCGACGATGGAACCGTCTTCGATGGCGTTGAAGAGCTCGATAGTGTCCCTGAAGATGGCTTCGGCGCCCTCGAAGATATCGGACGGCAGCGTGAGGGCGATGCCGGCAATGTCGACGATGCGGTCGGTGATCTCGGCAGGGAGGTTCTCGATCAGGCTCGGGACTTCACCAGACTCAATTTGGCTGAAGAAACGATTGGCTTCGTTTTCATCATTTTCAAGGATTTCAACGATTTCGCAGGAGATATGGGCAAGAAGGCTGATGATATTCCTGGAGCGGAAAAGACCCCAGATGAGGTTTCTAGACTTGGTCAGAAGAGCCCTTTGCGTTATTGTTGAACAGACAAAGGAAGGGGGAAGGGAAGAATGTGGAAAAGGTTTTGCTAACGTAGAATTTCTGAACAGCTGTCTTTCTTGGAGGGTGCCTTCTCCAACATTGATAGGGGCTCTCTGTATTGCCGCTACCAAGTTCGGGATAAGGAAAAGCGGTAGGAAGATCATAACAGTGTGATTGACAAGCATCTTGAACCCGCGATTTCTCGATCTAGCTGCAGAAGGCTTGAGATGAGTTCACAAGTATGATGAATGAGGGGCGGATGGTATCGAAAGAGATATATAGGACAGAGCCATGAGGCAGTGTCGAAGCTTGAAGGCCGAGGCCGATGGAAGGTCATTGAGCTCGTGGACAATGCGTCGCAATCATTTTGGCCTCTTCGGGGGTCAACAGGACGAGAATACTCCTAAATGGCATGTTTTATGCAGGTTGCTCGAAGTCAACCAATTCAGATGGGTCGATCTTGGGGGCGATTAGGCAGATTTGCGAAGACAAAAGACTGAAGTACTAGTAGGCCAATAAACCTCATGAAAAACGTTTCAGTTAAAGAGGCTGGGTAGCATGCACACAGTAAGAATGACAAGGCCACCAATCAATATTAATTCTTAGAGCGCCACCGTTTGACATTGAGACAGAAGATCTTGCGCATTGGGCGACTCTTTAGAACCACTCGCTGTTTATTGTTAGTGCTTGTCTTGCAGACATCGGATTCGCGCTGACTTCAGACTTCTATACACGTTGTCAGCAGTTGTCAGCCTCGCCAGTTACAGGAGACAACTGCCCAATACCGTACAGCCCCCAAGATACACCAGGCTGTTCGGCGCTGAGGTGGCCAACTGGGTCCATTGCCTGATTGCAAAATTGGGCAGTTCTGAGGACTGAGGGAATATCAGCTGAAAAAGAAGGATGTCAAGTGGTGCATCGGTCTCAAGGGACACAGAAGGAAAGAAAACCAGGTTCTCACCCCAAGAAACGGCCCGCATTCGTACGGCCCGCACATTACCAGGGGATGGAAACTTTTCTGGAGATTACTACTACACGGAGCCGCCGCCCCAGAATAGTTATGTGCTCCAACGTCGCTATACCAAGAAGAGTAAGAAGCACAATCCCGTAGCATATGATTGGCGAGATCATCAAGAATTCCAACAGATTGATCGGCTCTGGCCCGTATTTTCCGGCAGCTGTTGTACTACGTAGTACACCATCCCAAGATCCGATTAATGCTTCTATTTACCTCAAATCATACCTCTCCCTCGCGATCTTAGCATCCTTCTCTACTTCCTCTCCCACCTTCTCTGCAACAGTCTTAACCTTCCCAGGAACCTTCCAACCGCCCTTCGGATCCGTGCCCAGCCTCGGCACGAACTTGCCAACCCTAGCCTGATACTCCTTATATTCGGGATACTTTTGCGAAGAGATCCGTTCCGTAAGCCAGGTACTTGCCTGAAACAGAATCAAATACGACAGTGCACCAATCCCGGTCCAGTTGTATGTGCTATTCGTCGTGTAGCAACCCCATTGGTACAATGTCAGCCAGAAGGCTTGCTCGGCCGCAAAGTTCGGGTGGCGAGACCACGACCATAACCCGGTGACAATGAAACCACGGTCGAGATCCTCGCGGTTGAACTTCGGGGGCACTTTGGCGGTCTCTTGATAGGATTTCTTTGCGCTCTGGAATTGCCATTGTTGCTGGTCGGCGAAGAAAGAGGTTAGTACGCAGGCGACCATGAGGCGGGAGAAGATCAAATCGGCGAACGTCCAGGGTTCGACCGGGGTGCCGGAGGAGGAGGCCAGGCGGGAGGCGAGGAGGACGAGGTAGGTGGGTGTTGTGATGGAGAGGAGAAGGATGGATTGGGCGAGGGAGATGAAGAGGACGTTGAAGATAAAGAAGAGGGTTGGTGAGATTTTGGTGCGCAGGATAGCCCAACGGTAGTCTTCGCTGCCGATTGTGTACCCGCCTTTGCGCCAGTAGTTGAATGTTAGGCGACACTAGTTGCGAAATCAGCAATGGTATGGTTCAAGGTTATGAGGAGTTACTTACGCTCCAAATACAGCTTGCGGCAAGTAAAGTGTCAAGACGCTTAGTCTCAAATCCCATGAGGTGTGCGTAGATAACAAAATGAGCATTGTAGAGAGTCGGGAGTATGCTCCATAGGCGATCCACCTGAGAGTAATTCTTGTTGATCTCGGATACAATGAGAAAGATTGGAGAAAGCGCGAGAGAGAACGCGAAAGCCGAGATCAAAGGGTTTGTGTCGAGGTATATCTGCTTGAGCGCTGTAGGGTTGGTGGCGGATTCAAGTAAAAGACCAAGAAGTGGTCTCAGTTGATGAAGGAAGGGAGTGACGGTATTAGAGAAGTCTGAGCAGTCCAGCGCTGTCTTGATGATAGGGAGAGCCATTTCTTCAGAGAGACCCAACTTTGAAAAAAAAAGAATAGAGGAGAAATTTGGAATGAAATCGATGAAGTCAAGAGTTGTTTTTGTAAATGTTTGGAATGGTCATGATGCAATTTTGTACGTAGTATGCACTGTCGATCAATCAATCGTGTGCTCAGACCCTGCAGCTGAAGATCTCCGGCAGGGACCGCGACCAAAACCCCCTTGCCACTTCTGTCAACGCGTTTTTTTCATGGCATTCATCGCGAATCAGGAGTTGGTATCGACCACACAGTGTGCATCGACTCAACTTCGAATCAGCTAGCTGGTTGCAGATGGCTCTTGACCACCGCAGGCGGCTTGACCGCGGCCATGGCTCCTCAAAGAATCCTCTGTGTAGCTGAGAAGCCATCTATCGCCAAGGCTGTGGCGCAACATCTGGGAGGCGGTAGATTCATCACCGTAAGTTATAGATATATATATCTCTAACGGGTTGTCGTTGACACATTGGTAGAGAAACGTTCGTGGCAATACCTTTGTAAAGAATTATGAGTTCGACTTTAGCTTTGCACAATGGGGCAACTGCTCCGTCACGATGACCAGCGTCAGCGGGCATCTAACCAGCCTGGACTTCGCAGATCGGTATAAGAAGTGGCAGACCACCCCGCCTGGTCAGCTCTTCGAAGCGGAGACAGTCATTAAAATCGATCCGGTCAGTCACACCACCGTAACAACCATATTATGGATCTGGGCTGATGAGAACAGGAGCGGAAACCAATTGCCGACAACATTCAGCAGCAAGCACGTTATGCTAAGGTGCTTTTTATTTGGACTGATTGCGACCGAGAAGGGGAGCACATTGGCTCCGAAGTTCGAGAACAGGCAAGAAAGGGTAATGCCAGAATCACCGTCAAACGTGCCAGGTTCAGCAATACAGAGCGAACGTATGTTTGATATCCTCTCGCCATTGCCGCTTACTGATCATCTCAGCCATGTTATTCAAGCTGCTCAGAATCCAGTAGAACTCGATGATCGGCAAGCAAGTGCTGTAGCCACACGCATTGAATTGGACTTGAGGATTGGCGCAGCGTTCACTCGACTTCAGACCTTACAACTACAGCAGTTGGGAGATTTGCTAGCGGATAAGGTCATAAGCTACGGTTCTTGCCAATTTCCCACGTTGGGCTTTGTCGTTGAACGATATTTCCGGGTCAAAAACTTCAAGCCTGAGACCTTTTGGTCCATCAAAGTAACATATCTCAAGGAAGGCGTCAAGGTCAACTTTTCATGGAATAGGGTTCATCTGTTCGACCGCGCCGTGGTTACCATCGTCTTTGAAAAGTGCCTCGACGCCAGACTGGCCAGAGTTACAAAGGTACAAAAGAAGCCGACTAGCAAATGGCGGCCACTACCCCTGACTACCGTAGAGCTGCAAATGCAAGGCTCCAGGTTCCTGCGCATGGACTCCAAAAAGGTGATGAAGATTGCTGAACAGCTTTATCAGAAAGGGTGGATCAGCTATCCAAGAACCGAAACAGATCAATTTTCAGGAGACTTCAATCTTCGATCCTTCATCGAAAAACAAACGCAAGATAACAATTGGGGTGCTTATGCCCAAGGACTACTTGACGGAGCCTTCAGACAACCACGGCAAGGGAGGCATAACGATCAAGCTCATCCACCGATTCATCCTGTTAATTATGTCACCTCTAGCTCATTGCCAGACGATGAGCGACGTGTCTATGAATTTGTCGTCCGACGCTTTTTGGCCTGCTGCTCAGAGGACGCTAAAGGTGAAGCAACAGACATTGAAATAGAATGGGGGGAGGAAGTCTTTCATACCCATGGCCTGCTAGTCCTGGCCAGAAACTACCTAGATGTCTACGTGTATGACAAATGGGAAAGCAGTCAGCAACTACCGCATTTTGAAGTTGGAGAATCATTCGAGCCCACAGAAGCAAACATGACCGATGGCAAGACAACAGCGCCCGGATACCTGACCGAGCCAGAATTGATCGGGTTGATGGACGCTAATGGCATAGGGACTGATGCCACGATGGCTGATCATGTGGCTATGATCAAGGATCGGGAGTATGTGGCAGCAAGACCAAAGGCTGGAGGGGGCCGCAATGCCGTCCAGGAATTCGTTCCGACGAGGTTGGGAGTTGCATTAGTCGAAGGCTACGATAACGTTGGACTTGATGTCAGTGTCAGCAAACCATTTCTCCGCAAGGAAATAGAGCTGAAAATGAAGGCGATCTGTGAGGGACGGAAGACCAGAAGCGAAGTGGTTCATGAAAGCATTGAGGAGTACCGAGAGGTATTTGGTAGGACACAAAGAAATATTGGGGTTCTAAAAAGATCCGTCAGGAAGTATGTGTTTGATGAAGACGTAGGATAGCGTGTCCCATCCCGGCCCGTCTTCAAAACCACATGACTTGCAGGCTTGAACATGGACTGGAGACAACAATTAGACTTGGTTCATATAAACGGAGTTTGGGCGGCGGACGAAGGAGACCAACACTGGTGGTATTAGTCATTAACTTTCATGCCAAGTCTGCTAGTCCATGACATCTACTCTCTGTGCTTCAGTTGCTCTACTCATCGAAGGAAATGCAGAGCACAGACAACCCCGTCGCCTCCTACACACTACCCTGTTGTGCCTGTGGTAATCTCCTACTGCAACCTGAAGAGCCTTGACAGCTGGAACAGTTTTACCACGTACGTTCTTCCTGCAGCAGACTTGCAAGTACGGCCTTTGCGCCACAGCTTCGGATGATGACCAATTTCCTACCACGGCCTGGCAGTCTTGCAAGGAGGTCCCGACCTGTTGCTGAATGTGCTCTCTGCACCGGAAGCTCTCTATCAACTGTCTCGAGGTCAAGGATACCTTCACGCCTCCCTAAATCCTACGTTCGGCGTTATGCGACAGTGAATGATGATGATCCGAAGCCTGACAAAAATACCAAGGATGCTCAAGTGGCCAATAGATCGAGCAAGGATGGAGAGAAGAAGATTGCTGACTCGGCGAGCAAAATACCTGGGAAACCACCACCAGGCTTTGAAGAAACTTTTGATAAGAACAACAGGTCCAGCCCACTTTCGGCTCCATCTGGCGGCTCGGAGCCAGATAAACACGACACGGCCAAGCCTCCACCAGGCTTTGCTCCTATGGATGAGCGAGAGATGCAAGTCCTTGACACGATTGCACAATCAGTGAAAAAGGGTCTTCCACAATCGCAAACAAAAATAATTGACGATGCCATTGATATGATCAAGAGAGGCGGAGTGCCAAACGAGTTACGGGAGATCATGAATGAGAAGATGAACAATCCTAATTTCAAGATGGATCTTGCTACAGCGGCCAAGCTCGTTCGCGTGTTCACTAAGATGTCGCGAATGAATGTTCAACAGATAATGGCCCATCTTGAAAAAGAGCAGAATGGGAAGAAGGAGAAGGACGAGGGTGAGCCAGCTTTCAAGCAGTCATACAGCCAGAAGGGCAAAGGCGGGCAGCAGAAAGGACCAGATCCTTCCAAAATCAGAATTGGCGAGTTCAAGCTCGATACCGGGACTTTCCTCATCTCCGCTTTCCTCTCCTACTACCTCTACCGCAGTCTCTATCCAGGCGAAAGCTCTCGGGACATTACATGGCAAGAGTTCCGGACGACCTTCTTGGATAAAGGCCTGGTCGATAAGCTTACTGTCATCAATCGCAATAAGGTGCGCGTTGAGCTACATCGAGAAGCTGTAGCCAACATGTACCCAGAGTCACCCGCTGTGCGAGCCAATTTCTACTACTACTTCACGATTGGCTCCGTCGAAGCGTTTGAGAGGCGACTGGATGAAGCTCACCAGGAACTTGGCATTCCCAGTTCTGAAAGGATACCTGTCGCGTATATTGACGAAGTACCTCTCTCTGCAGCATTCTTCTCTTTTGGACCTACCTTGTTGTTCGTAGCTGCTCTTTTTTATTTTTCGCGACGTGCTGCATCCGGCGCGGGCGGCCAAAGTGGCATTTTCGGCATTGGCAAGTCAAGGGCAAAACGCTTCAATCACGAAACCGACATCAAGACCAAGTTTTCAGATGTTGCTGGTATGGATGAAGCAAAACTCGAAATCATGGAGTTTGTGTCGTTTTTGAAGGATCCGACCAAATATCAAAGTTTAGGCGCCAAAATCCCTCGTGGTGCGATTTTATCAGGCCCACCTGGTACCGGTAAGACACTTCTTGCCAAAGCAACGGCAGGTGAATCCGGAGTACCGTTTTACTCGGTCTCGGGTTCGGAGTTTGTCGAAATGTTTGTGGGGGTTGGGCCGTCGAGAGTGCGAGACCTATTTTCGAATGCTCGCAAGAATACCCCATGTATCATATTTATCGATGAGATCGATGCCATTGGAAAGTCCCGTGCGAAGCAGAATTTCGGAGGCGGCAACGATGAGAGGGAGAGTACACTAAATCAAATCCTCACCGAAATGGATGGCTTTAATACTTCGGAGCAAGTTGTCGTGTTGGCTGGCACTAACAGACCCGATGTGCTCGACAAAGCTCTTATGCGACCTGGCCGCTTTGACAGGCATATTTCCATCGACCGACCCACAATGGATGGAAGAAAACAGATCTTCCTGGTTCATCTGAAGAAGATCGTGACTAGTGTCAACATGGACTATTTAACAGGTCGTTTGTCTGCACTTACACCCGGCTTTTCCGGCGCTGATATTGCGAATTGTGTTAATGAGGCTGCTCTTATCGGTAAGTTACACCGTGCTGTATTCTTGGATCATTTCTGACGCATTGCAGCTGCCAGAGCGAATGCAACGGCTGTCGAAATGACACATTTTGAACAAGCCATTGAGCGCGTGATTGGCGGCTTGGAGAAGAAATCTCTTGTGCTTACACCCGAAGAGAAGAAAACCGTTGCTTATCATGAGGCCGGTCACGCCATTTGTGGCTGGTTTTTCAAATATGCCGACCCCCTCCTTAAGGTTAGCATTATTCCACGTGGCCAAGGCGCATTAGGGTACGCCCAGTACCTCCCTGCTGGCGGTGGCGACGTCTACCTGATGAACGTCAAGCAATTGATGGATCGCATGGCCATGACCCTTGGTGGTCGCGTCTCCGAGGAATTATGGTTCGACACTGTCACCAGCGGAGCAAGCGATGACTTCAACAAGGTCACCCGAATGGCAACCGCCATGGTGACCGAATGGGGCATGAGTCAGAAGATCGGGTATCTCAACTACAAGGACGACGAGCAGCGTCTGCACAAGCCCTTCTCGGAGGAAACCGCCCGCAACATCGACTCTGAAGTGCGAAGAATCGTCGACGAGGCTTACAAACAATGTAAAGATCTGTTAGAGGAGAAGAAGGACCAACTCCAGGCCGTGGCAGAGGAGCTGCTCAAGAAGGAAATGCTGGTCCGGGACGATCTGGTCAGGATACTGGGCAAGCGGCCATTTGAGGATCGAGGTGATTTTCACAAGTACTTTGATAACCAGGAGGGCAAGAGTGCTCCTCCGCCACCTCCAACGGAGGGAACGGAAGGCGCCGGCCCAGAGATCCCGGCTCCAGCTTTCAGACAGCACGATGTTAGAGGGTAGTGAGTGATTGTCACTTTTGTTGACCGCGTCGCGTGGCGTTTTCCAATGCAAGAGTGTGGGACAGAGTGGACAATCTCCAGAGCTACTAGTACTTACGTGTGGTACAGCATTGTTTTCGTGATGTGGTGTGCCGGTTGAATCCGGTTGAATATATTTACATACCATACTCCATACTCCATACTCCAATCTAAGTTAGAAAAGACTTCTCGCCCTTTTGTTTAGAGATCTCTCTACCTCTGTTCCCCCTTTTATTGACTCACATACATGAAGCCGGTTCGTTCTTGGGGCGATATTTGAAACTGCGAAATTGTCATAACTCGGATCTTCCGCTCAGTGTAGATACACTACTACTAGTAGAGAAGCAGTTCGGTTCGAGAACTTCATAGCCCCTGATCAGAGAAGCGGTCCTTAACGTTTCACGATTCTGGCTGGTTCGATCGAGAGGGAGTGAATACCTGTTCTGGGAGCTGCCCCCTTCCCCCTTCCCCCTC
>NW_006916146.1:16901-28650 GCF_000464535.1 Endocarpon pusillum Z07020
TGCTCTTCCGATCTGGCGTCTGCTGGGCTGGGAAGGGGGATGCTGGGTTGAGTCGGTGAAAGAGGGAAAGAAAGGGATGGGCTCTTTGTGGGAAGGGGAGGGAGACAAGGAAATCTGAAGAGAATGCCAGATCATGTGCGGTAGGTCGTTAGGGTGTTGTATTCGGTGGTGTAGATGTCCATTTATTGCCTCAGTATCCTGGGTCTTCGCGGTGCTTATGGCTGCAGCTGGCAGATATATAAGTGTATACAGATGGTTTCGCGAGGGGTTGCTGGGTATAAGGTCCTAGGGAATCGATCCATACATGGTTCATGATTCAAAGAGAGAGAGAGAGAGAGAGAGAGAGAGAAGGGCATAGAGATCAGGTCAATCAGGACACGCTTCTTTTGATACCACTCTTTTCCCATCAGAGCAAAGATTTTGCCCAGGTCACCTGCGAGATACTCTCGAGTCTGGTGTAGCAGGTACATCAACCCCGAGAGTCTATCCAATCGACCATCGGCTCGAACACGCATCTCAGCAAGACTGTGGATCCAGGATACGCCATTGCCAAGGCGTGCCAGTCGTTGAAAGAAGGGATGTGATTTGAAACGGCTGATCGTGGTAGCGGCTTTCTCAAACATCCACCATGGCAACCACACCGTTCCACATCCAATCCAAATCGTGTTTTAGCCCTTCCGAGCGGCCACAATCTCCTATACGATCCAGACACGCCGCCACCACGAACGTTCCATCAACCGCTGGAAGGCAACCTATTCCCGAGGATCAGGTGGGTCTAGATGTTCGCCGTCGGAAGATCCGTGGAGCTTAAGTAATGATTTCAAAGGGTCGAGGTGGTCTTGAGAGCCAAAAAGGAGACCAGGCGACGTGATGGGCTTTGCTAGACTTAATGCTGGATCAAGGAGACTTACGGCGGTCATGGCTAGGCCACTGTCGTCCATGGCTTCTCCGAGCCAAAACGATGACCTTGGATGCCTTTGCATAGATAGACCACATCACCCGAGTCTGGCTGCTCCGTTCCTGGATATTGTCTTGATTTATACCCAGAGCGTCGATCTATAGTCTTCGATGGGTTAAGATCTCGGCATCCCTCGTCAAGCCATTTCTTTGCTTCAGATGTCGGAGAGCGATATGATGGTTGTGGGGAACCTTGACCTCGATGTCTCTCCTTGTGTTGGTGTCATCGAGAGTAATGGCTGAAGTTCTCTCAGGACTACCCCACGCATAGGAAAGGGCTTCATAAGATGTTACTTCTTCAAGAGACACTGTAATTAAACTGAATCAAATGTCTTCGCTATCTCCATCAAAGGAAAGGTCGAGCAGCCGAATTTCCTAGAGAGGCAACATTGAGCGAATTGTACTTGAGTTTTTCCAGAGCTCTTCACATCTTGTGTCTGCCTATGAGACATTGACTATCTCAAAGCCGCAGCTGTTTGGTAACACGAATCGCGAAGAATGAGAGACGACGAGGCCGGGAAGGGCAACAATTCAGCAGAGACCGATATCGGTATATTTGACCCCCTCCACCCATGACGGAGATGGCTACGCTAAGCAATTGACTTAGTTGGAGCTGGCAGTCATCCGGTTCCATGAAGGTGTGGCTCGAGGTGTAAGACTAACTAAATACCGTGAGCTTGTGGGGAAGTGACAGGGTCGAGTCCCCCAGGTCATGCTGCAACAGTCCCAAGCTTTCTAACACATCCTTCGGGGGCTTACAACTACACCCTCTTATTCAATTACATCATTATTGGTGAGGCCGGGGAGGATGATGGTGTTCTCAGACTGCCAGGTTGTTAACTGATTGTGCTGTTGTAGTAGTTGTTGTTATTGTCGTCAACCATTGGTTTCAGGCCAGACCAATCAATCGAAATGGCCAAACTCTCCAATCCTCTAGCTTTCACGCCCGGACCTGTTACATTCTTCACCTCCATCGCATACGCAGCGCTCATAATCGCTCTTATCATTACCCATAATACTGTCCCACCAGCACCACAAAGTCCTACGCCGATCAACGGAGTCAATCTTACTGAAGCATGGCAAGATTTGCAAGTACTCACTCCGACGTATCATCCCTACAACAGTCGTAGCAACGATCAAGTGAGAAATTGGCTGCTGAGGAGGGTGAACAATATACTGAAGGACAACAACGTCACCGATAGTCGAGACGCGGGAGTGAGATCGCGTCACTACCCTAATCGAACAGGCTCTGCAACCAAGCCTGCGGCGTACATTTTCGACGACGATGTGTCAAATCTGACATTTTCATCCGCGGGAAGTACCACCTCGACAGCTGGTGTGAGCGTCTATTTCGAGGGCACAAACATCATTGTGTATATCAGAGGCTCGCAAGACGATGACACAGAATGGTGGAATGACCCAAAGGGCAGACCCAATGGCAAAGGGGGCGTGCTCGTCAATGCACACTACGATAGTGTATCGACTGGCTTCGGTGCTACTGACGACGGTGTTGGTGTGGTAACTATTCTTCAGTTAATCAATCACTACACCACGACTGGCAACACACCCAAGAGAGGACTTGTGGCACTTCTCAACAATGGCGAGGAAGATTTCTTGAATGGTGCTCGAGCCTTCAGTCAAAATCCTATGGCCAAGTTCCCGCACTCGTTCCTGAATTTGGAAGGCGCTGGGGCTGGAGGCAGGGCAACGCTGTTCAGGAGTACTGACGTAGAAGTTACAAGTGCCTACCGCAACTCGCCGTATCCTTTTGGCTCCGTCATCTCTGGTGATGGCTTCGCAAAGGGGCTCATCAGAAGCCAGACTGATTACGTTGTCTTCAATGGCATCCTTGGTCTTCGCGGCCTTGACGTTGCTTTTATGGAACCACGAGCAAGGTATCATACTGACGAGGATGATACAAGGCACACCAGTCGAAAGTCACTTTGGCATATGCTCTCATCGGCGCTGGCGACCACGCAAGCCCTTACCTCTGATTCAACCTTGATTTTCGAGGGCAAATCGACAGCGAAGGGTGGTGTGGAAGCTGGCCACGGTCACCATGGGGTCTGGTTTGACCTTTTTGGACGCGCGTTCGCCCTGTTCCGGCTACATACCCTCTTCTCATTGTCTGTGACATTACTCGTTATCGGTCCCGTCTTCTTGGGTAGTACTTTGGTTATACTCTATCAGCTCGACAAGCTATACTTGTTTTCGGGTTCGAGGCTCTACCACGTGAGTGATGGCGATGAACGGATACCTCTGTACGGCTGGCGAGGCTTCTTCCGCTTCCCACTTCTTTTTGTGATCGCAGCTGCGGCGCCCGTGGCTTTGGTATTCTTGGTCTTCAAATTGAACCCATTCATTGCCCACAGCAGTGAATGGTCTGTTTGGAGTATGATGTTCTCATCCTGGTTTTTCACGGCCTGGTTCTTGTGCTGCTTCGCCGACTGGGCTAGGCCTTCTGCTCTTACTCGAACCTACGCTCTCACCTGGCTGTGGACTCTCTCCTGGGCTATGCTGGTGGCCGATACTGTCTTCCAGACGCATTTGAAGCTTGCTGGGGGTTACCCTGTTCTCTTCTACTCTATGTCTTTGTTCCTGGCTACATGGATCTCTTATCTGGAGCTCTTTTCCTTGCCGACTAAGGCGAAATACTGTCGTAGAAAAATGGAGTCTCCAAGAAGAGACAGCATTTCCAGCACACAGCTACCTGGCTCTGGCTCTCAAGAAGCGCCTGCAGCGCCTCCAGATGATCAGCGTGGCGAGGATGAGCAGGCTGATGAGAGAACTAGTCTGCTGAAAAAGGACAAGCGAACAACTTTTGCCAACTATACCCACAATGAGACTGATGAGAATGAAGTAGCAGTGGTCGACGAAGACAACGCCTCAGAGAAGAAAGATAGCTACGTTTATGGGGACGAACAAGACTGGAGTGAATATTTGCCCCGATGGACATGGTTGCTTCAACTCATTCTGATCGTACCAATCAACGTCATTCTTCTCGGCCAGATCAGCTTACTTCTAGTATCGGCACTTCATCAAACAGGTTCTGATGGAAGTTCGATGTTCCTGGTCTACATCGCCATGGCCGTCTTCTCTATCCTCATGCTCTCGCCTACTCTGCCATATCTACATCGATTCACATGGCAAATCCCGATATTTATGCTTCTGGTTCTGGTTGGCACCCTGATTTACAATCTCCTGGCTTTCCCATTCTCGGAGAACAATCGATTGAAACTTTTCTTCCAGCAGGAGATTGATCTCGACCTAGGGAACAACACCGTGTCTCTCATTGGGCTGCCTTGGTATGTGCAAGAGGCCGTTGACTCGTTGCCAAGCTCAAGCGGACAATCACTTCAGTGCGAATCTGCTGTTCCAGGAAATAGACTGAAATGTTCATGGATTGGACTACCACCCAGGGTTGTGCATACTCACCCACAATTACCGCTGGCGAAACAAGTCAGGACATGGGTCAACTACAATGTGACGCGTGTATCGAGCAAGAATTCGGCTCGCTTCACTGTCATGGGTCGTGAATCACGTGCTTGCAAATTGACTTTCGACTCTCCGATCCATAACTTTATGGTTCATGGAAGCGCGCCCACTGACAGGCGCTTTCCAATTGTGCCTGAAGGTGGCAGTAAAGAGATCCGTCTCTGGAGTCGGACATGGAACCGAGCATGGGTTGTTGATGTAGAATGGGAGGGTCCGGCCGATCAGGAGAGCGAAATCGTGGATCTGGAGGGCAAAGTGGTGTGTCTGTGGAGCGACGATAACAGGGAAGGCGTCATCCCAGCCCTGGATGAGGTCAGACACTTTGCTCCTGGCTGGGTTGCTGTAACAAAAGCTGGAGATGGTTTGGTCGAAGGATATAAGAAGTTCAAGATCTGATTGGCTGCCGCATGCATGGTCTCGAATCAGCATGGCGTTTTGAGGGAGTATCCTTTGGCATAGAGGCATTATCATCATCCCAGTTTTTGAAGGCGGGTGCATCGCGGGTGCATCGCGGGTGAACGGCTTGCCTGAAGATGCATCTGTAGCGTCGATATGCCGCTCAGATACCTGCTATCTATGTAGTACCTGAAAAGTTCATCTCCGATCGCCTGCTGCCGCACATGGCCAGACTACATAAGACGACCAGAAGGAGCAGTAACCCGCTGTCAGTTTGTGTGTCTGTGCAGGACCCGGGACCGATGATACTATAGGTAGTAGTGCTTGCATGGCAGGGGAAATGGATAACTACTCTAGTAGGGGGTTGCAGAGTAAGTAGGGGCTGAAGAGCAGGACTCTAGGCGGGGAAAGGCGGAAGCTTGGCCTTGTGGAGCAGAAGATGCAGTCAACAAATCGGAAGCTGAATACCCAGCACCACTTTTGTTCTGTTTCGTCGACGTGCAGGTCCTGCAACTCGTTACCGTCGTGGAGATAGCATGTCGGCATGCGTTTCACGCCCGTCACGCTCGTCACGCTCTCACGCTCAGCTGCAATGTCTGCGTTTCTCCTCTCTTGCAGTGGAGTGCTGATCCATACACGGCCTTGCACGTGGAGAAAGGTTGGTCTATCTACGTAGTATGGCACCATTTTGCGTGCTTTGCAGAACATGATCCATGTTCTGCCCCACAGCTTCGAGTCATGTCGCAGAATTCTTTGCTTTTCGAATTACGGCATTTCAGGCACTTATGGGGTGAGTTGCTTGACGGAGCGACAGTGGTAGAAGAAGGGCTTGAAGCGGTCGTTTCTTCTTTCCAACCTTCCTTTTCCATTCCAATTGCTACCGTCTACGAGTACCACCTATCTTCTACTGCAGTTCTTTGTTCTTTGGTCTTCCTACAGTATTCTCAATCATGTCTACTCAGACTCCTCACTCTCCATCAACGTCATCAACCTCCACTCCTTTCTCCTCCCCAGGTCCATCCCCTTTCGTCCCTTCAGTACGAACAAAACAGCCTATCCACAAGACTCCGTCCTCTTCCTCTTCTTCGTCGTCTTCTTCGTCTTCCTCGTCCAGCAGGAGTGCTACCAGTACTTCTTCACCTTTCCATCCCGGAAAAGCATACTCAGACCCCACTCCTAGATCTATCTACGCACCAAGCCCAACATCCTACCCATCCAACGATCCGGTTACTCAAGATTTCGATTTTGATGACCTCTTCACATTTGCCCCTCACTCTCATCCCACCATACCACCGACTCATCCATTATCATCGCGACAAGCATCTTCCCGGCCTAGCCCTCCAAATACAAAGGCTGAGAACGCGACCAATCTCACATCTCAGCCTCAACCCGAGCTGAGGAATTGGTCGAAATTCTCCTTCTCGCACTATAACAACAATAAGAGCGTGTCGGTACCGCGTTCCGGTAAGAGTACGGGCACTGTAAAGCCGCGGCGTTAATACAGTCGACATCCGATCGTCATGGCTGCAATGGCTGCAATGGCAGGGTCCAGAAGCCGGACACTTCGTGAATACGAGGAGCTTTATTGAAGCAGCAACTAGGAGCATGAAGCCGAAGTCACGGTGGTAATCACTAACTAGACCATCACTCACTTGCCGAATAGTCTCAACTTATCTTATCTTCGTGGAGGTTGTACCAATTACTTGCCAAACTTACCTCTAATACATTACCCATCCATTCCATTCAGGCACGGCACGGTCGAAGCAGAAAGCTTCGTCCCAAGCTTCTCTCCAACTCAATATTTCGACCCAAAATCATGTCAACCTCGCTGCCTCGTCAAAGACAATGTAAGAACAAAGCACGAAGCAGATTTACATTCAACGTTCTACCTACCACAACCATGTAGATACCACCACCATCACAATCATCATCACTACCTCGTCTCCCCAACAGCCCTCCTTCGCATCCATCCTCAGTGAAAGCAAGTCGAAGCATCAACATCTCAAGCACACCTTTTCATTAGCAAACATTATATCCCTTTTCCAGCCCTCAAATCAGTCCCCCGAACGCCACGTCATGAAAACGATAATGAAGAAGGACCTAGCCGACCCGAACTCTCCTTGGTAGATCAAAAGAAAGTGTCTCAACCTCGTCCGAAATTTATTGAAGGATCCTTCCTTGAGCAAAGTTGATATCAACAGAGCATACGACATCGATGAGCTTGGCTGGGTTGGATCGGTTGGCATGAAACCCCTGAAACGAAACGATCTCAAGCGTGCAGAAGAAGAAGTAGCAAAAGAAGGACGACAAGGATAGAAAGAGCAAAATAACTTGTTTTTCTTGGGAAACCCCCCCAAAGAGTGATAGAGATAGAAAGGGATATATATGTTCCATTACACAGGCATTGCCTGCCTCAATATCGTATCAGCAACACAGAATGTACCGGTCAGAATAAACGTGACTTACCCATAGAAACATCCTCGCAATGATAATATTTAATCTCTTACATAACGCAACCAGCGCATCGAAGATACATGTACATACATATTTATGGATAGTTTATCTGCATCTTGTCTCAATCTTCATGGATGTCCCTTCCGCTCTCAAAAGGAAACGCGTGAAAGGCGCCATGAGAGTGTATGCAAGCCAAACTACCGTAATCGTAAAATTGAATGAACCAACGTTGATAACGCTGGTTAAGGCATTTCTCTAACAATCTGCCTACGTGCAGAGTGGAGATAGATATATGTATGTATATATATGTGAGTGACGAATCAGCCCTTCTTCTTTTCCCCTTCGTCCAGATCTCGCCTTGACTCGGTAAAGAGAAATAGAGAGAGAGAGAGAGAGAAATAGAGAGAGAGAGAAATAGAGAGAGAGAGGAATAGAGAGAGAGAGAGAAATAGAGAGAGAGCCTTGACCTATCTGTATAACTCACTCACCCCACCCTCTCCGTCCGTGGAATAGCACAACGGGTTTCTCATCGTCCATCTTCTCTAAATCGGCGTTTCGTTACCAAGAAAAGAAAAAAAGAGGCCTACCTTTCACATGTGCGTATACATATATAGGTATGTTTCAGACCCGCCTACCCAACAAAATACAACAGCACAGGAGATGGGTGCATAAGTAAAGAACTTAAAAGTACAGTGTCCTAGTTTCAATGAAAAGCATTATCCATCACCTCCCCGACCAACACTTAAAACCCTGACTGTATCTGCATGTGGAATAACAAGTCCATTTACATCAGGCAGGAAGGATCTCTTGTTTCTTTTCTGGTAGATAGCAGTAGCAGCAGCAGCAGCAGCACATCATCATGATCTGTGTTTCCCATCTCAAGCAATATAGAGAGGGGAGGGGGGGTAAAGAAAAGGGGAAATACAGTACAGTAGTATTCAATATGCAGACTCGAATACATAGATATACATAGATACATGGAGCTTGCAACCGCCCTAGTCACTACCGAACTGCCCACCTACCTGCCTACCTACCCACAAGCCAATAAATATCCCCCCCTCTTCCCGCCCCGCTGCCGTAATCAAGAACTTCAGAAGCCACCAGAAAAAAAATCAACGCCATTCCCGCCCCCTTGGCCTCCCGTACCACGATCTGTACGGAAGAAAGCAAGTGGTTGGTTGCTTGCTTGCTCAATGACGGCCGGTTGATGCATGTCCATATGCGTACATGTCGATTGATAGATAGAATAGAAGTTGAGTGGCGGTTCGGAGTCGAGTCCAGCCTCCCCCCCCCTCTCAATGCAGGATACATTGTTCCTTCGATGATGCTTCATGCTATACGCCGTTCCGTGCCGTAAATATGTCATATTGCTGGTGGAGTTTGAGGTGGAGTTGTGATGAAAAAGTCTATAAGCACCAGTGTGTGTTGCTGCTCGTTCCTTTTCCATGTCGTCAGGAGAGAATTTGCTGCGAAATAGAGCCGGACATCCGCTGCTTGGAAGCTGTGATCTTTCGTGATCATGTATATTGCTGGGGTGCCGGGTGCATAAATGCTGTATAGTTGGTGTCGCGGCACCAGTGTCTTTTGTGGTTAGGGATCGGCGTGTACTGCTGTCGGTATACGCGATCCACCCAAAGACCGGCCTCGAGCCGAGCTGATGGAGATATACTCATCACATAACAACGCATCCACCGCTCCTGGCTCTCCTCCTTCCACCACCCCGCCCCCGCCCTCCAACCNCTCCCCACCAGTCTCACCACCACCATCTTCATCATCCCTAACCCGGTTCTCCGCCTCTCTCGCTCTCCTCCTCCTTCTTCTCCCACCCCAACCAGTGCCATGCCCACCACACTAGCACCCACTTCCTCACTCGCCAACATCCACTCTGCCCACTTCCCTTCCAACCGCGCCGCGGCACTCCATCGTGAGGTCATGCACCGCTTATAATGCTCTTCGACCGTCTGCTGCCAGCCGTAGAAGGCTTTCAGGTGGATGATCTCTTTCGGGTACATAAGCACAGGGACGGCGGTTGTAGATGTGATCGCTGGACTTGCGGACACCTCTCCCGTCTTTTCGTTCACACTAGCCCTACTCAAGGTTTTGTGCTGGAATAAAGAGCGATGTTGTAAGACCCGGGTATTTTGGGACATTATCTCTCGAACCCCGGCCCATGTAACATTTTGACAGTCGAAGGCGATCAGACTCAGGCCGTTTTTCGGTCGGTTTTTGGCGTTGGTGGTGCTGCCTCTTTTACGGACCTGCTCTGCAGCTTCTATGAGCACGAGATCGGAGATTCTGGTGTTATCCAGGCAGAGAGAACTAAGGTTCTGGCACGACTTAAGGATGGGTAAGACGCCGACGTCGCCGAGATGTTCACAGTAGGAGATGGAAAGATGTTCAAGTGACGACGCTCCGGGAGCGGCTGCAAAGGCTGTCAGGAGCGCGTTGGTTAGCTGGTCCACCTCTTCGACTTCGAGGTGGGTGAGGCGTGGAGTGTTGGAGAGAATGTCGATGAGGCCATCGTCGGTGAGTGCGTGGTTCTGACACAAGCGGAAGCCTTCCAGATATGGCAAGTTGTATGCCATGCTTTTCACGCCTTTATCGGTCAAGGAACGGCACTTGGAAATGTCTAGGTGACGTAGTCGACGCGGAGGTACAATGGTGCGTTCAGTCAATGGGTCGATTTCGGGCTCGATGCCATTCGTGAGGATAGAAAGTGCGTCGTCTGTTAAAGTATCACAATGTTGAATAATCAACCGCTCAAGACCATTCCGCTGATACAGTTCCAGCATGAACTCTTTGTCATCCAGGCCCTTGATTTCGCTTGCTCTTAGGTCTGTCAATCTCGGACACGATTGCACCACCTTTTTCACCCCCTTAGTATCAACTTGGCTGCACCAATCAATGTTCAGGAATTCCAACAGTGGACAATGCGAAGCTATTATCTTCATGGTGGCGTTATTGATATTCTGCATAGATGGCATGTTTATATGGAGAAGCCTGGGATTGCGCAGGAGGAAAAAGTGTATGCTGCTTCTCTCAATCTTGCAACCTTCAATGGAGAAGTTTTCTAGGTTCCTACACTCTTGATTCGTCATTCGGCTTCCGAGACTGAGCCACTGGTCCCGAAGCTGGACGCAACCTCGCAGGTTGAGGTTCTTAACAAAACCGCCAGCCCTCAACATTATCTTGATCAGAGCCTCTGAGGTGATCTGCTGATAGTATGACTGGCAATCAAGCTCAATCCAGAGCTGTCCATCGAAACACATCTCATGCCATAATTTGGAAACCGATGATAGGCGGATGATCTGTTTTGGAGATAGAAATTGTAGGATATGCACCCGTATTTCATGCGGCAGATCAGCCCAGAAGTTGAAGTTCTCTCGGCGAGGAAATGGTTTTGCAGCCGACTTTGTTACTCTAGCCCCGAAGTCCTCACATGATTGTGCCTCAGATGGGACGGGAACAGATCCGGATACTAAAATCTCATTTCCAGCTGCGTCTCTTTCCACGATCCTTATTTTTGGATGGGGTCCGAAATAACAGTTGGCTCCTGTGAGCGAACCCGGAGAAGTCGGGGCGGTGGAGAATCCAGCAGAAAGCTGGGAGGTGTAGGAGCTGGGTGGAGAAAAGATGGTCGACGAAAAGGGTGAGCTGAGTGACATGCAGGATATGGACCCCATACCACCAGGTCTGTATTCACTGGTAGCTCTTGATCTGCCAATTTTGGCTAGTGAGGGGGACGATGATATTCGCTGCAGTCCTTGCACAATTCTTTGCCGTCTTCTTGATTTGATGGGCTGGTCGTAGGGAAGCTCGGACATTGCAGGACTTGTGGGAGTCAAGGGCCCAGGTGAGGCTGTCTGATGAGAATCCATTGTTCGAGCCGTAGCAATTGAGAAGAGAGAATTTGGGGACGAGATGGGATGATGGATTTGGGAGAGAAAGTGTGCGTACAGAGCTGCACCTCAGCTTCCCTTAGGTGGTACGAGCCTCAGGCCTGGTTGTACGAATACGATCGGCGACAGTGAGCAGTGAATTCGCGGCGGTGAGTCGACGAAAGGGGTATAACGGACTGATTTGCGCCTAATAGAGGCATTGATCACTGTAACCTGCCGGTCATGGAAGCAACGGTCATTCTCTTCTTAAGCACAGTCCGAGGCAGGAGTAGAGGGCGAGGCTGCGAAGGTTGCTCCTATCTTAGCGCTATCGTACAGCCCCGCGCGAAAGTATCGGACCAAAACGCGTTATTTTTGAACACGCGTTTTTTTACACCCTTTTTCAAACAACTCCTATGGCTCAACGCAAGGCTCTGGCGCCTCTTGAAATTAACAGGAGCTATGGCAAGGAGTTATCTCCATACCAACGAGGTCAAATTTCTGCGTACAAAGCTATGGGGTTGACAAATCAAAAGATTAGTCAAAATTTGCAATGCGGCAAATCCACC
>NW_006916146.1:28986-67646 GCF_000464535.1 Endocarpon pusillum Z07020
ATGTTATTAGAGCGCGATCCTGATTCAGAGAAGTCAGGATACACTGCCAACTCTTATTTGGCAGTACTTCATGAGCAGATGCCTCGACTGTACGAACCAGGGCGCAAATTCATGCAAGATAATGCCCGAATCCATACTGCAAAGAAGATTATCAATTGGCTTCAAGAGGAGGGCATAGAATTGATGGAATGGCCAGCCTATAGTCCTGATCTCAACCTAATTGAACACCTCTGGGCGCAACTCAAGCAATGGATCAATGATCACCATCCAGAGCTAATTAATATGGGCAAATCGGAGGAGGATTATCAACGTCTGTTCAGAGCAATTTATGAGGGTTGGGATGCTATAGGAGAAGAAGCTGTGGCCAATCTCATCAAGAGTATGGATAGTCGAGTGAATGCGGTCATTGCGGCTAAAGGATGGTACACCAGATTCTGAATATCGACTGCCTATTTAGGAAAATAGCCCAGCCTCAATCTCTGGATGTTTCTGAACATTCTGAGCCGTTTTTCATCAGAATCCATCAAGTTGGTAACTTACTATGGTAAATTGTATGAAGATGGTCCAAAATGTTGGTGGGGTCTGAAAGTGGGGTTGGTCCGATACTTTTGTCCTAGTACTGTAAGTGGACCTCAGGTCTGGATCAATGTACCCCGCATTATGGGCCCGGGGCCAGCTATTGCAAGATGAGGACGATGCTATTCAGCCAGAATAGTTAGAATGAAATAGCAGACGGAGGAAGCAGTTAAAGACATGAATGAAATGATGCGAGATAGAAGGTCAGTAGTGAGCTTTGGGGGAGAGTGTCAAGATTGGGGTTTATTGGAACGTGTTCGAGCAGTGGCCCTGCAGAGTGCATCGGCAAGGTCACACACTGATCCAGAGCACCTCCTTTGGTTGGGCCATGCCTCGACCCCAGTCACCACACTTGGCTGCTGTGGAGCCGATCGTAAGTAGCTAGGCAGTAAGGGTGCCCCAAGGAATTATGCCTCAACACACCAACCACGCAAGCCGGTCAAAGACACAGCAAATAACAGATCAGCAGGGAGATTTTCAGCTGCTGATGCACCACGGAACTGGCCATGTGCACAGGCTGCAGTCGAGTGACATGACCGTATACCATGATCCACATGATTGAAACGGACAAAGCATCGAAGATGTACGTAGTAAGCTCACGATGTCTTCTCGGTGGAGTCATTCACCCAGTAAGTCACGCGGTATGCCCGACTACCTCCGACAGATAGCATTGTGCGACCTGAAGACCGAGCGAGAGACACTAGGAGTAGTCAGGTCTATCAAGCAACTCCGTACCCACCAGCTCGGGTTGGGCAGGTACAAGACAGCTTGGGTGCGTCAAGACAGGCTATCAGTGGTATCCCTTTCCACAGGCTGCTGTACCGATGACAGGAACCCAAGCAGCATCAGGATCAAATAATAGATCGTGAGAGACTTCTCAGTGGAGCTCCAGACACGCCCTAGCATGGCCGCATCACTCCCCGGTGTAGTTTCCCGAGACCCTGCATTAGGCGATGTGGTTACAGCATGACTTGGACAGATAGATGTTTTCTTATCCACCAATGGGACACTTCGGCGACTAGACTGCCCAGTCTGGAGGCAACGAACGGCCCGTCCAGAATCAGTGCGAGGCAAGACGAAGCAAACGCTAGAGTTGGTAGGTAGGCTAATGATTATCCAATGTAGTTGTCGTCCTAAGTCGATAAGGGTATCTAGCATACTAAGCGGAGGAGAAGCATTGTTTCTAAATCCCAATGCTCATCCATCCGTTCTAGCTCGATATGCCATGCTCTATTCTCTAGTTAGAGTGAGTCTTTGCGCCTGACGAGATTCAGTGCAGATGATGTGACAAGATCTTCAAGCAAACTTCAAGCAAACTTCAAGCAAAAGACGTAACGCTTCACAAAATGTAGATGTACAGTTGATTGACCCCATATGCCCTAATATTGTTCAAAACTCAGGCATTTTACTCCCCAACTATCCAGGCGTGTTCCATCACTTCTGTAATCGTGATTCTCTCGTCAACGTCTCGGTCTAACATTCTTCGGATCAGGTCAATGCAGGCTTCGGAAAAGGGTATGAAAGGTACTCGAAGAGGATGGTCGAGGATTTCCTCAATGTTGTAAAAGGGATTTTCCTTGTAGACGATTGTGTAAAGAAGGATTCCCAGGGCCCATACATCTTGCTCTTTGCCTCGGTATGCTTTGCCTTGAAGGACTTCGGGTGCGGCATAATCTACAAGCCGGTCAGTTGGCATGCAACAAAACACAGACGCAATGGAGCTTACCAATTGTGCCGACAAAGACATCGAAGGGTCCGTTCTTGATATAGGCAGCACTTCCAAAATCGATCAACTTGATCCTCCCCTCGCCATCAAGTACGACGTTTTCGTCTTTGATATCCCGGTGAACAACCAGAGCTGTGGTATGCAGGTGATGGATGGCGTCAACAACCTGCTTGAAGATGCTTCGGCATTCCCCTTCCTCCATATTAGTGCGTAGCTCGATATAGTCAAATAAGTCCATCCCTGGGATTCCATGAGGCCGCATCTCGATGTAGTAGTTGATGTCATCTTCAAAGAAATCAACCATTTCAACTATGTTTGGGTGCTTCAAACCGTCCCTCCGCAAGTAGTCCATCACATGTATCTCCAACGGGACCGTGCCCAGCCGCCGATCACGAGTCCAGGTGTCAACCAAGATTCTCCTTTTGGTAACATACTTCAAGACCATCTTGCGTGAATTGTTTTTCTTGTACCGACCCAACTTGACTTGACCGTACGCTCCGGAACCCATCTCTTCTAGGATGACAAAGTCACTGATCGTCTTTTTCTTGTAGGGCTCTGTAGAAGGATTGACGACGTTGGGACCGGGATGCTCCAATGGCTCATCTGAGATCGTCGTGGAAATCGATTCCTGCAGCTGCTGCGTTGTCAGAGAAAGCTGAGAGCTATCTGCCGACTTAGACGAATGGACCGAGAACGAAGGGTCAGGCGAGGCCGAGGCGATAGTCTGTCCGGGCGACGGCTGGCTTGGAGGGGTTATCGGTCGTGAAACGCGAGACCCCTCCGTTCCCGTAGTACCCAGGCCAGCTGAGTGAAGCTGCCTCGAGTATGTGATCCATAAAGCATAGACAACTTCCGTCACAGCCATTTTCTCATCATCAGTGCCTTCCTCCGTCTCCTCGATCGTCTTTTGGGTGCCAACAGGAAAGACAGATTCACTCCTCACCACACGCATTTGTACGTCTACCATCAGCTCGGCGCCATCCCGGTGTCTAGCTGTAAGCCCTGATGGTCGGAGAAAGATGCTCGCAGCATTAGCTTTACCTTCTCGCAATAACATCAGGGCCCTGGCTCGGCGGAAACTATGCTCCGGTACGACTATGCCATCAACAAGATCCACTTTGTCCTCCTCTGTCAAGAAGCGTAGTAGATCATCAAAACCGGGTATGAGTTCCATGATCAATGATCCCTCAGGATGCTCCTGACCGAACAGAGCCGCCGCGAAAACGGCGTTGGAGCTAGTGATTCTCAGCGACGAGGGCGAGAGGACCATGACGCCAGCAATATGTGGGAAGCTTGAGACACGAATGTCTCCAAGACCAGACATTGCGCTATTCGTGGTTGGAACATTGATACCGTGGCTTGTGCGGGCGGTTAGATGGCGAAGATTCGATATGGTTGAAATTAGGTCACCCTTTTTGCCTCCAGTACAGTCACTCGGCAGGTGCCCAAACAACGATAAAATAGAAGTGCCTTTCTTGATCCTTTCATGCCCCCATATTGGCTCCACGTCGCCTCTGGCTTCGGAAACGAAGCCTTCTTCATCGAGCTTAAGGACGGCAACATTTTCAATGATTTCTTCCAGCACCCAGATCAGGCCTCCGCGCTTTTCCATCACCCAGAAGCTTGCCGATCCGGTAGATCCATTTCTCTTCCGGATGGGAACCACATCTCCACATAGAAGAACACCTCGAGATCTGGTGGCGGGATGGTTCTTAGGCCTCCTTGGCTTATAGTAGCCACCCGAGCCATCGTCCGTTTGAGCTCTGCGTTGGGTCTTTTCCCGCGCAGGAGCTTTGCTGAGTAGCTGTGCGGTTATACCACCTCTGGAACCAACAAGCGACTTCTTGACCGTGCCATTCGTGAGTGATAGGTTTGCAGCAACTCTCGCCTTTTCGGCCGAGTCAGGACCTGGCCCTCGGAGTTTCTCTTCTAACCAGCTCCTCCTATCTTCCTGGACTACCTCGAGGATGCCAAGCGTTCGAACCTCGGCTCTGGTAACCCCAAAAACGAGGCAGGCAAGATCGTTCGCGGCCAGGATGGTCCACGGAGATTTTGCTTCGGTCCTGAACACGGCCTGAGCTGCAGGTGCCCACTTGCTGCTATGGCTGTGCACAGAAGGGCCTGCTGCAGCTTGTGCCGCCGGGAGAGCTCCCGGCAGAGGGGTTGGTGACAACAAACTATAGGATGACTTCTGACCGTTTTCTGAATATGGTTGTGCTAAAGCCTCCATCAATTTTGCCTGAAGGGAAAGGGAAGAGATGTCTGTGAAGGTGCGCTTGAGGCTTGATCGTCGGGCCCGAGGCTCTGCATCCATAAGCTTAAGACCTCCTTCATCCAAGCCGAAATCGTTCGCATCGTCATCTACGTCCGGTTCATTGTCGATCACAGCTTCCTCTGATATTCTTCCCGGTTTTTGGCTGAAGCTCTTTTCGAAGATGTTCAACCCCTTCAAATCTGGTGGTCCTGTAAGTGGTCCATAGTCTGATCTGTCTTCGACGGCTCTGCTTGTGTCTACCCCAAGTAAATTTGCTTTTTTCAAGAGCTCCATCATGCTCTGAAGCTCTGCATCTCCACTCACCCGAGCTTGAGCACTTGCTAGCGCTGGACTGCTCGCCGCCCAGCCTAGACGATCGCGCATGAATTCTATTGACTTTTTGAGAACGTTCTGACGGGTGTGGAGGAAGTCTTCTGACTGATGCGCGAAGGAGAATGAGTGAAGAGACTCGGAAGGGAAACGCTGAAGGTCTTCAACCCCAGGAGATGTCGGTGTGGGCATGATATGCAGCGAGGCAGATCTCGATGAAGTGGCTGAATTAGGCATGGCGGAGGCAGAAAGCAGCTGAGGGGCAATGAAGGACGAGTCCGGAGACGAAGGCATTGTTGGAGCTCTAGTCAGCGGCTGTCCACGTATGCGACGTAAGCCTGACAGTCCTAAGGTATTATCATGCTCAAGTAGCTGTGTTCTATTTGTACAAGCGATCAGCGGGACTGCTCGGGGTGGAGCATGATCGGTTACCAACTTGGCCATATTCAGCTCTTGTGTCGTCCCGGCATCAATGGAGTACCGCACACGTCCCCTTTCTGTAGTCTCCTGCGTCTTCGAAAGCAGATTCCCCGTACTCTTGTTTCTCTGCACATACAGAGAGTGCTCTGGTATTTCGAAAGCATCGTCAGCTGGTGGATTGATACTTGTATTGATGATGCCTGGTTCGTAAAATCTGTCAGTAAGAGTCATTCTTTGCATTGCGTTCAATTTTCGTTTGTAAGGCGTACTGAGAAGCATGAGTCTTGCAGCATGCACACAGGACAGGTCACGCGTTATTTAAGTCATTCACAAGATGGGGACCTCTAAATTCCTCAGCCAGGTGGTTGAAATTGTCCGCACGCATCACTAAGCCCCTACAAGAAGCGCAAATATCCGTTTTGCAGGGTCCTCTAGGAAATCAGGTAGATAGCAAGTCCTACCATTTTGGGGGTCACCATCACCTGGCATTCTCAAAGCGTCCGGGCTCTCACAATATCGAAGGATCCGTCGCTCTATGCCCTAGCTACCCCGAGTGGCGGACACTGCCAAAATATGTATAACTTGCTCCTTCAGTCGTTATTTTGTGTTCTGAGACGCAAGTTGACGCCTTTGAAGGGGAGTAGCAGTCGTGTAATGAAAGACTGGCGCTTGCTGGTGGGTGGGCATGGGGTCAGGGATGAGGGTCACACCGGCGGCTGTAGTGGTCGTAAGGGGGTTTTCATGGCTCTAAGTCACACATTCCATGCGGGAAATAGATGTAATCGGTGCAAACAGTCGAAACAGAGACCGCGTCAAAATGTCTGCTACATCTCTGGTAGGGAGTGGATGTTTTAGTTCAGATCTGGGGATTGGTGGGGGTCGGAGTTGAAGAGCTCGGCCATTGGAAAAGGAAGATCCCGCGTCCCTTTGAGAGTCGTGGCTTGCATGATCAAGGCCAAACAGGACCTAAGGTTGTGGAGAATTCTGGCCGTCAAGTGTGACCTCACGCAGAACCCCGTTGAGGACTTGATTATTGTCTGGGACATGCTACGAAACATCAGGCTTACATACGGAGCTGGACCCTGATTCGCCAAAACATGGGTTGATAAACTCGTTGGAAATCCAACCACAGGCCTCTCATCTGCCAGTGCTAACAGCAATCTTTTACAAAGGGCACAATGCATTGGCAATATCAAGTATTCTGCTAGGGAAGATGCATCGAGAGCTGGATGGTACAGAAGCTGCGGAACAAGCCTTAAACAAAAAAGATGCACGGGTAGCTCCACAAGTGCAAAATGGTATCCTTGTCTCTTTATACCACAGGATACACTGCACAGCATGGGGTGTAGTGCCAGATGTCATAATGTCATTTCAATTCCTTGCTCGGCTTCCATGAAGACTGCTCATGGTAAACCCGTCATCTTCACTTTCAGAGCCGTTCCTGCCCTCGCTGTCTTTCACATCCGGAAACAGACGCTTTGGTTTGACCTTGGGAATGCTATCCCTTCTTTGCTCTGGTGGAGGCGTTGAGGAACTGACGAAATCTGAACGATGCTGCCCTTCGCCTAGTATCCAGGATAACGGTGACTGTGCGAGGGGTGGTCGAGGCTTTGATGAGGAAAGCTTTGAGGACTCCGCATTTGCTTTGTGACGTTCCTCAACCTGGATAATAGCCCTTGCATCAGCACCCTCGTCTCTTGAACTGCTATCGGCGTTCCCTGAGGTGGCTTTCAGGGAAGTGGAAGGTCTATCGGACGCGGTGTTCTCTTGGTCTGCAGCCAGTGCTAACTCATCAGAGTCCTCGGGCAGAAGTCCGCGGCCCGAGTGATTCGTTTCTGTCATTCGAGGCTGGCTTTCGTGACTGCATTCGTTTACGAGCGCTTCTTGCCCTGGTATTGGTATCTCGCAGTCGGCTAGGTATACTTGAACGAATTGCATCTTGGCTAATGCAATGTTGAACGAGCTTTCTGCCACAGTGGCTTGTTCTCGAATGGAAGACTCTTTCTGCGAACGTAGCTCCTCTAATGCATCTGCTAACATTCTCGCCAGGGCCTTGTTTCGCTGTTCCAACATCGAAAGCCGGTTTCTAAGACCTTCATTGGCCTCCTGTTCTGTGCTCTCATGAGGAAGCGGCGCTGGGGCAGAATCAAGACTGTGTCTAGGGGATGTCGCTTCTGAGTGGAGGTTATTGACATTGCGCCGTACCTCGCCCGCAGCAGCCCGGACTGTCTTTGATATATTCCATCCTTCAGTTCTCCTTTGCAAACTCCCAGAGACTTCTTGGAAAAGACTTTCCAGACCTTTTTGTGGAGAAAGAAACCGAGCTGGTGACCTTCCAGGTGAACCACTGCTTCGAGAATGCGTGTTAAGGTTCTTCTTGTACCTTTGATTGAGTTGCAAGGCCGGAGGTCTTTTGACAGGTGGCAACCGCTGCTCGGGCAAGGCACCCTCCACCCCAGAATATCGAGAAATCAGACACGTGCCACCTTCAAAGGTTCTGTTCCGCTCCAGAAATATAGCGTCTTGAACCAATGTTGCCGGACCGTAAGGCGGCGTTGGTGGTTCATAATGTAAGAGCAGTTGTAGCGCTTCCGTGTGGTCTGCTCGCAATACTGTCCACAGACATTAGTCGGGGTGCAGATGTGAAAGGGCTATGTGCAATCAATCGTACATGGCCATCTTATTCTCAAGAGCATGGCTAAGCATGTCATGTCAACAAGCGATAGACTCAACCCCTCAGCAAAAAGAACATCCCAAACTGACAGAGTATCTGCGAGGCTGAATTCTCTTCCAAAGAGGAGTCTAATCCATCGTAGCAAAAATATTTGGGGGAGTATCTGGATGGCTTGAAGATGATTTGCGAGTTCTGGATCAACTTCACCAAGATATTCATCGTGGATACGTCGGCTCCGGTCCACAATAGGGGATGTAGAGTCTCCGATCTCGTAGAACGACTTCGCTGTCTGCATAACAGCGCAAAACAACGTGAAAGCATCGTGCTCAATGAATCGTTCATCTAAAACTTCCAACATCAGATCATCTTCTGCCTTGCTGTTCGGTATGGTGCTTGCTTCGATTGCATCGCAATGTACAACCCATAATATCGGTGCCAAAAGTTCATGCATGCCTTGCCTATATCCGATATCCGGGTGTAGCTTAGAGTAGATGAAGAGAATGTCTAGAAGTTTCTTTTGTGTTGATGGCTCCTGAAAGAAGGCGTTATCTTGCATGCACCTCTGGACATCTTGAAATATCTCCCCTCTATTCAATTCGTCTTGTCGAAGGGTTGACCAGGGTGACTTCAGGTCTTTGTCAGATGTCAGACAGACAGCATCAAGCTTGGAGATAACGACATACATTCGCATCGTCAGCTAGAGGATCGACAGCGGATTGTAAATCGTCTGGATGGTCGATATATCGGAGGAAATGCTCCCGAAGGGAGGAGTAGGCGTCTCTTGATTCCGTGAGCTTCTTTGGCCATGGTGTGTAGCTGAGGGGTCCATAAAGGAGGAAAGCCTGGTTGCATGTCAATGTGACACATCATACGTTGACAGTCTTGATGTACCTTCCAGCACACCGAACGCACACCGTCCTGACAGGGACTAGGCTCGTCTTCGAGGTCTCTTACAGCTTCGCGTAGGTCAAAGCCTATCTTTTCTTCTGAGAAACAAATATTCCAGCGCTTTTTCGATGCTTCGAGCGTTCGCATAGCGTCCTGTCACGATTGAGCTGAGGAACTCCGAACTGCCACTGCGGTGGTGGAGTGATGAAATATTTGCTTGGCGGACGTCCAAGGTCCAATGTATTTGGCTTTGGCTACTAGTACGTCAGACCTTGCGTACTTCAATACGAGTCCATAAAATCGAGCCTCAGATGGCCTAGCGGCACTTCCCATAGCAGAATCACTCCAAATGTCTAATATCAATAAATATCGGCCCACGAAGAAGCATATGAATGTCCGCGGGAGAACATGCTAGCCACGTCAGGACATGTAGTAAGGTGGTCTGAATTCACACCAGAGCTATTTCCTAATCCTAGTATCGAGCACAGCATTGGTTCATTCTTATAGTGTGAATAATGTCGACAGACCTGCTGGCTGAATTTGGTCAGACGGGGTCCTTAACTGGGAAGGATGGTAGGAAAGCATATGAGCCGACCAGCGACTCGCAGCAGGACAAAGATGTCCTCATAGCCATCGTTCCAGACACTCCTGAGCATGCCGCCAATCCGGACAAAGGAGATAGTCTTCCAGGAAATATCTGGCGCACGGACAATAGTGGTGCGGACGTTCTGTTTGATGCTTCGATAGATCAGTATGACCTCGATGACGACTTTGGCGACTTTGAGGACGCAAAGCAGGAGATAGCGCAAGGGCAGCCCATGAACCTACTCGACGGTACCGTGTCAAAAGAGTCTTCATCAGGTGCTACAGTACAGACGCAGAGCTTGCTTGGCTTGAAGGGCCCCAATGATTCACTAAAGTTTTCGTCAAGCGAAACTCAAAACCGGGATCAGGAGTTTGAGTGGGACCCTTTCTTGGTAGCCGTTACGAAAGAAAGAACCAAGGAAGTGAGTCTTCACGCTTCTACAGAAGCATCTAACAACGAACAAGCATTCACGATGGATGAAACAGCAGAAGTGGAAGAGTGGGAGCCTTTTGAATATGGCGAAACTGAGGCCTCCGTGCAAAACACCCATGCTACTCAGATTCCAACTCAATCGGACATGGCTGGGACGATGTCAGAATTGAACAGTTCGCCGCGTCGGCCTCCTTTGGGGGAAACAACACCAGCTGTCGCACTCAAAGACGAGAGGCGACCTGTTAACATTCCTCCTCCTGCTATCTTACTTCAGATTCTGCCCAGGGTCTTTGAGAATCTGGTTGACATTAGTCGCACACATGAGCCTGCTCGGTGTTGCAAGGCTATGTTGCAAACCTACACAGTAACCAGCCATGTTATTGCTGGGCGCAGCCTTCGCTGGAAACGGGACAGTATCCTTAGTCAAAATAACAAAATCGGCCCAGCAGCAGCTGGAGGAAAAGGAGGCGGGATGAAGCTTACTGCTGTTGACAAAACCGAAAGCCTGAAGGAGGAACGAGAAGTCGCAGATGTAGTTGAAGCTTGGGAAAGATACGCTCATGTGTTCAACTCGACGTTGCACAAAGCTGGATTTCGGCGACCATTAATGACGCTGTCTGAACGAACCAGACCTCGTCCAGTGAAAGGACCCGGGGTGCTAACTTCACAATATGCTTGTGCTCTATGCGGGCTGAAGAGGGAGGAACGGGTAGTTGAAACAGACATCAATGTCGATGACCTATTTGGAGAATTCTGGGTTGAATATTGGGGACACCGCGATTGCGAAGACTTCTGGCAGGAGAACCAAGCTCTCTTGCCACAGCGCTGAAAAGGCAAGTTTGACAGGATGTACTGGGTCTTTTTCATATCGAACATGAACAGATTCTATCTTGGTGTCCAAAACCCAACACGCTCAAAAACTGTCGGTGGCAGGCTCCGCAAAGCGTGCCGGGGCGCAAGGACGTTATTGCTTCATTTACCAGGTGGTTGGAAGTCCTTATAATTCAAGATAGGTTGAGTCGACGGTGATTGGAAGAATAAAAGGCAGATTGAGAAGCAATATTAAAGACGCCGTCCAGCACTTCTTGCGGAGCCATCACCTATCACGCTCAGATGTCTATCTTGGTCGCACGAGTATAACACCTACATTGTGGGATCGATGTGTAATATCTGAGGTACATATATTTCACGGTTGAGGATCCTTAGATCCTGAACTCATACCACCACAAAAAGTCGTGCCCCTACTGTTAATGCCACGCAAGTGGAGATTGTGTCTGTGTCACTGACTTACGCTGGCCGAAGGGCGCAACATTGGCCATCCAGTAATACCAAGGTCCTATGATAGACATTTATGGACCCAAGCCGCAGTACTCATTACCGGATGCAGCAGCGCAAACCATTCAATGGCATGTGACCACAACTGCCTCGAGGAGCACGGCCATTCACTCTTGCTCCTGTGTTGTGTTTGAAAACACGCACACTGAGGCCATATCGTCAAGAAAACTGATCTTGTCGGGGACGCATGTACTACAATTTGACCGGCCCATCCCAGCCTAGACTTTCTCGTTTCGGCCTTCTAAGATGAAGCAGTGGTCAATGTGGGTTGAATGCGGCGAAAAAGCAAGGAGGATGTTGGGGCTACACAATACAGATGTGTACGTCGAACTACTGAGGCTGTCCAGGAGTGAGGTTTGATGGTTTATATCTCCCAGGAAGGGTTGAAGGATCGTCTATCATAACCGGCTCAATTGCATACTTTAGTTCTAGTCATTGATACTTCCACGTCCTCATGTGTTGCTAAGTATCATGTGTGCCTTGAGATAAGCCGTTTCATCATGGCAGTGTATCCAGTCAAATCAAATTAGTCAAATCGAATCAAATCAAATCACGTTTGTCAAATTATTCAAATTGGGTCTTGGCAGAAAGGTTGTATATTTTGGCATATTTTTGTTAAAAAAATTAAGTCTTGGCGGACTTTTTTGCGAGATGGAAATTCTTGACAGTTATCCTAACGAAACTATTGCTTACTAAGAATTGACTCATGAATTGGCTCATTTGATTCGATGGATACCTTGGTTTCATGCGGAATTGACCATTTGATGAAATCGAAAAAAGGTCATGATGGCTCTAGCTTCCTCCCATGGAGACATTGTGATTGTCTTTGCTCCCTATACGCGAGTCCATCACAGCTCTTAGAGTCTAGCAGCCACAATGACAAGTATCTTCGAGGTATAGATGCCCCTTTGAACGGACCTGATAATTCCGACTTAAAGCTTGAGAAAAGTCGGCTTGTGCAAGGCAGGAAGAAGGCGGACGGTCCGTGGAACCTAGCAGGAAAAGACACCGGGGTAGTTACTTCAGGTTGCCTAAATTACGAATCAGTGCTCAGTTTAGGCCTAGTCGTGATATGATCTACCATTTAGTAGCAGTATGCATAAAAATTATAGTGAAGATGTGTCATTTTGGACGACTTTTTCCAATATTACTAGTAGTTATTACATATGATATGGTCATCCGATCGCCTTTTGCCGGTCTTTGTGATGACAGACCATCGTTTAATTTGCTAAGGACCAATAACGTGTCACTCTCAGAGCTCTTCTCCAGGTAGTAAGTCAGAAGCTCGAGTAGAAAACTCTGCGTCCCTCGCTAGGTTCAAGATTCTATCACTGGCTTCTGGCTCATGCCCAACCTCATCACATTTACCATTTCCCAAACACTAGCCATAAGTGTTCGCAGACAACACAGTTCACAACCTTCAAGGAGACGTTTGCTCACCGAGAGCGCATCATCCCCTAATAAGTATTGCCCGTTGCAAAAGTGTTGCCGTTCCTTTGCATCTGCTTGAGAGCGGCTGATGCTGGAGCTGTTCATACTAAATTTATAGGTATTAGGTAGAATGACAGGAAATCAATATCATTTAGTACTGTACTATGGACCCAATGACTTACAGTTGAGCTTATTTTTCGGGTTTTGAAGTCTAGATTTGAAAGAGTAAGTAGTTGAAGTTTTGTTTATAAAAAGTATACCCAATCAAAATAGATAGTACTACTCAAAATAAATTAGTATCAAAAGAATCAGAAGAAACTCAGCTACGCATTGATATAAGGATCACAGAGTCTACATCCTTGCATGGCTCTCTGTGGCTGTTTGGATGAACAGACGAGCAGCTGCTCTGAAACATGTGCCAAGGAACTGCAACACTTTTGCAGTGGGCTATGAGGTGGACTACTACTAGTAGTATGCAACAGGCGCAGCGCCAGACATTGGTCGAATGAATGCAGTATTGCACAGTCCAACCCCTAAAAACCAATGTCACGTGCGGACGCACACACACGACCCTCGTTGACCAGGGACCATGATACTGCCGTCAAGCTGGAGAAGTTACTAGTATGTTATGCTTCATTTTCAGTGTTCTTTTTCGGTCACGTACTTGGGTTGCATCTTTCTCCATCATCGTACCCATCCCCTACGGAAGCCTCCTCAGTATTTTGACAAGAATTGTCAGGCCATTGTAGAGCTTGGCGTGTATTCCGCAGTCCGCCAAGAAAAATTCCGAGAAACAAGAAAGGGACTTCGCCCAATCAGAATCTACAATCAAGAAGCTTCTCAGAATCTGAGGGTGTATTACCTAACGGCACTGCAATAATGCTCTAAGTACTAGTAGTAGAAAAGAATAAGATAATAAGCCAAAGCCGATTCTGGGACAAGGACGCCTTAGATCTCAAGGCTCGGACTCCTTTTACTGACCCTCAATTTACCCAAAACCTAGCGCCTATAATGCAGCACTGATTTCTCACCTCAACGATGGTGGCGCCCGGTCTCCCTTCCAACATGACATACACGGTCGAAATACACATAGTGCTCTCTATCTTTGTGCTTGGCCCCCTGTCTGAACTCTGTGGTCCTGTCACTGTTCTACAAATATCAAATCGTCTGTTCCTTGCATTCAACATTGGATGTGGATTCGACACGTCGTCTTATCAACTTCCGAAAGCAGGTTTTGGTCTCCTACTGTTCACGCCCGCCTTGTATATGGCGGAATCTTACGGGCTTAAGGTCAATTCAAATTTCCGGTGATCTTTCTATCCCAACCCAACTTTACATGTAATTGTGTACGAAGATGTTGGACCAAAAGGGACCGTAAACTGGCCTTTGTCTGACAGAAGACTTAGTATTTGGTTGAATTTGGTGTTCGTGAGAGGGTGTCTGTAAGATAGCGTTCTAAGAGGATGTCCCTGAGAGGATGATTCTAAGAAATTATATCTAAGAGGGTGACTTAATAGGGGTCTAAAGAAGATCGTCTGGTCTCTTGGGATGGTGTTTATGAGAAATATATTTATATGAGAATGTTTATAAGAAGATGCCCCTAAAAAAAGGGTTATATAACCTTTTTTTTTATCAGAGGATACTCGTGAGGGAATATCTATAAGAGTGGGGTTTCAAGAGTGTGACTGTAAGCGGGTGTTCTTAGGATACTGTCCCCATTTGGTAAAATCTCTTTGTCAGGAGTATGGACTGTGCGCCCCTCGTATGCGCGAAGCATGAGTCAAAAGACTGGATTACCAAGAGAATTTTACTACGGAGTTCCCTCATAAGGTCGATAACCACCTCATGTATCTGCACCCTTTGGCATCACCAACACACTTAAGTGTTAGGGCTCAACTGGTTAAGACAAGTCTCAACTAGAAGCTGGGTCCAGGTGGGTTGGTTGGGTAGAACAGGAAGTGCAGTGAACAATACTAGGATGTCTTCAACTTAGGTATGAGCTGATAACATGAGTTGACTACGAAGACTATGAAACTACCTGGGAAATGAGCGTGCTTATATAGAGTAGAAGATTCGTGCTCAGAGTTGATCATCCTGATCACCTCTGATCATTGCTCATGAGTGCTCATCCTGATCACCTCTGATCATTACGTTGTCCAGGTCTGACCATGTGTGTAGTTCAGGGTCCAGTCCTGTCCAAGTCTGTCATAGTTCCTTCGCAGAGTGCCAGGCAGCTTCGTAGTGCCTGTCGGTGCTTGGCGTGTTCACGTGCTGTAACATTAAGCTCTTAAATTTCGGGAAGCTCTTGAATATCCAGATTTCTTAAGCCCTTGAGCCTCTGAGATATCTTGATTATATAAATATATGAAGATATTGGATTCTAATTAATTCTATGGTTATTGAATCAATTGAACATACTCAAGTGGCATTTGAGTAGCATTGATATTGAACAATGATAGAGAGCATGATAGTAGGGTTCTGGGTTATGGATGGCGTAATGATGTGTTGGGATTCGTGGGTGTAATTGTTGGAATCCCTGCCTCGTTCTTGCTGTATATGTATGGTGAGCAATTGTGGAGGATGAGCTTGTTGGCTAAGAGCGAGTGAAGAAGCGTCTGATCGGTGATAGTTGGGCCCGTCGGCGCTGGTATGGAGACCGAATACTTACTAGGCGACTACAAAGCGTGGCGTTGTTCGAAAGTTCTGTGACGAGTAAGTCATTCGGTCGGTCTGTTAGTCACTCGAATACTGTGACTCCATGTGTCTCATTGGCCTGCCTGTTATCTTGTTCGTTGCCATTTTCTTCTTCTAGGTGTTACTAGTATGTATGTTGTACTTCGATTGACAAGCCCGCTACGCCGTATTAATCCCCCTATTAGCCTTTCATCTGGCCATCATCGATGGCGCACACGCTCCTCACGCTCCTCACAACCCTTCTCTTCACCACAATCATCTACCTCCTTCTTTCCACTCTGCAAATTTACGTTCCCTTTCCCCCTTCATCCTTCACTGCCAACACGACGTATGTAAGCCACAACCCTTACCTTCCAACAGCAGGAAATTCAAACCCAGAATACCTCTTCAAGATCGGCAATCTGCATATCTACGGCATTAGGTCGCTGTTTATAGCTGTCGTGGTGGGAGTGTCTTTCCTTAGCGCTATGGGAGTGCTGTATGCTATTGTGGCATTGAAAGTCGGAGTTGTAAGATGGGATGGCAGTGAGCGATGGCGGGGAGGCGGAGGTACAAAAAGGAGGGGGTGGGAGGAGTGGCGTACAGATTACTCTTCTCCTCCGCCGGCCAGGTACAATTGCCAGAGCCGCGTGCGAAAGCCCACCAGGACGGTGCGGGATAGTGGAATGCAAGGCCAGACTCGAAGAGCGGTGTCGTTTCGTTGGAGGAGGACCAGTGGAAAACATTTACCGCTGCGTGGCCGAGAGGCCTTGATGGAACACGCAAATACCGCCCAACCATCCTCGGAACTGAGGAGAGTGGCCTCGGCCGGGACGTTGTCGGGTAGCATCTCTAGATATGAGATTCCCTCATACTACCTCGCAGAACCTAAAAGGCAGTCAGAAGCACCGCTGGGCACCACTAGCGCGGATTGGCGGAGCTCGGGGATACCATCATATTATTTCACCGAGCGTGATGAGGATGGAAGATCGGTGCATGGAGAGCGAGAGCGACCGGGTTCCGAGACGAGGAAGCTAAAGGTACTGGTGGTGGAGGCTGAGGGTTCTATGCCGGATCATCTGCCTGAGCCCCTTAGTAAGGGGGGGAACGGCGTTGATAAAAGCGAATGTGTTGGGAGATGATGGTGAGAAGCTTGACGGGTAGTACCACGGAGAGTGAGGACGGCAGGAGAATAAGCGGATTGAGCGGTCAACTGGCAGGCGCAAGGATGGGAGGAAATATTGGAAAAAGCCCTGACGGCGATGATGACTGGGGTCCAGTGTATTGTTTTAAGTGGAAGGGTGTCGAGGACTAGAGGAAAGGGGGTTGAAGCCATACAACTGGATCCTGGCGGCTGTTGGACATTTTTTGTACCAAGGATGAGTCGTGGCTCCTATCAGTCCCTGGGAATTGGCTGTCAGTTTTGCGAAGGCTTCGGGTGAAGCGTAGTCATAGCTCGGTGCTTGGGGATTAGCTTGTTGTCAAACCTCCAGAATCAGTGTGTCCATTTGAATCAAGCTGAGTCAGATAAACCAAATCCAACGCTCGGCAAATAAACCAGATCCGCCAATGGAAGTCTTGATTGAAATATACAGGGTCATTTTGATGAAAAGATAAAAGTCTTGGCGGACTCTCTTTGTGAGATGAAAGTCCTTGTCAGTCCTCCTTGACAAATGAGTCAAATCAAAACAAATTGACCCCAGGGATTAGACGAGCAAATCAAAGGGAGGTCATGATTTGGTTTCTTTTGATTTGATGGATACACTGAACTCTCTAGCATTCAAGGGCAGCCCCACCAAACGACGGGTGAGGACGCCTCTGTACGTAATGGCGATTCACTATCCCGTCAGAAACTAGCTTGTCCTTGTCTGGAAATGTGCTTGATAGTTGAAGCTTCTCGATAGTAGCCTGTGGAGTCCGAATTGGGTGTGTGACTCTAGATCCAGGTCCAGCTACTAGGTTGAAATTCTCCTTTTGGCTTAATTGAATTAGTGGCCGACCTCGATTTGCACCACATCCCCATTTGCAACAGTTTTATGGTCGCTTTCTCTGTTCCTACTAAACCTTCCAGCCACTAAACTCAGCTTGCAGTCATTCCACAAATATTCATCAACATGAGTACATAGATAGGTCAAACGACATGGACAAAACAATCTGTGTCTAAATATGCATATTCAACCTCTATCAGTCCACCCCGTCTCTAAAATTATGTCAGAACAATAGAAATATGCTCTGAGACCTAAAACACCAAGTAACAAATGGGGGTGTGGTGCACAGGTCAGTTGGCCATGTCTACCACAAATGTGTGCAGTGCCATTTTTCACATCCCTACGACAAACAACGTCTGCCTCAAGTAAGATGACCAAAGCCAGTCCCAATATGACACCCAAATCTACCTCTCTGTATAAGTAGGGTGTATTGCTGCAAGCTGTGACAAGTGCAGCATAGGGATAAATAACAAGCACTCACATTGAGACGGCCCAGTTGCCCTAATGGCTCCAGCACAATCGTTCTCACATATTTGGATTTGCTTTCATCCTTTGAATTTCCAAGGATGATGGATTGAAGTTGCTGGGCTAACGGCCATGAGCTTTATCCGAGCAAGCAATGATGTGCATGTTCCATTACTGTTGATGATGTGTCCCATCCAACATGCAGTTGCAGCATCCACGCTTAACTCCGCCTTGCAGGTCCAGGGCTGTCACAGAACAAGCAGTCTCAAAGACTGTGCTCGGTCTGGACGGCCACGAAATCCTATATATGACCTCCACAGTTGATGTCAGTTGCTTGGAGTTGTTTGTGAAATTCAGCCATTTCACTTCTGTTGCCAAACGGCCCATCTTCACATCGTCACGTTCAAAAGATATTCATTGATGATCAGCTGGGTCATCATCATGGATCTCCAGCCTCACATGTTCTTCTTCAACCACGGAAAGAAGCGGCGCTTAAAGACGAAAAAGATCTCCAGAAATCAATACAGGCCACCCCAGAACACTTTTCGAAAGAAAGCATAAGGCCACAGTCCACCAGGTCTTATTATTTAATTACCCTCACGTCTGCATAATTTCATAATCAACCAAAACCACAACGCGACGATGGATCAGAACAAATTTCCAACAGCTGCTATGGAAGAAGAAAGGGAGACCAGTCCTTCCTTGTTGGTAGAGCCATATGCAGATTGTCCCATGGAAAGGTGAGCACCCAGCATGCTTGATGAAAGATCGATTTTTCTGACGGTGGTAGTATCAACCGCACAAATACGAATTTCGCACAACTCAATATTCTGACTCTGAGATACCTTTTCCCGCACGAGGGCTATGCAGCAACCTGTCGAGCTTCAGGACATGGCCGCAGATGTAAGACACCAAGCTTGGGGACACTATGGAGGTAAGCGATAAGAAGATCCTATAGTCAATATTGGTGGCGGCTGAACTCGGCTGAACTTGGCTGACAACGGACAGTGAGATGAATGAGAGCCCAAAAATCCTTGTCAGGGCTATCTTATCAGATACCGACTTTCTTCTCCCAACCAAATTGCTCTGTGAACGATCCGCCTGGTTCTCAACCAAGATTACTGAACTGGAAGGTTGTAGCCCGATCGTCTTTCCCTTCGCCGACAGCCATGTTTTCGAATCTGTGCTGAGGTTCATGTGTACCGGAATACTGCAGGTATCAGACTGCCATAAAGATCAACCTGACGCAGCCTTCGAGATGGCCATGGTGGCTTGTAGGTTGAAGATGGAAGACCTTGAATGGTGTGCAGTCGGAAAGCTGGAGGACTACTTCGATATCAACAACAATACATACCTTCACCAAGACTCCGTTGAGTATGTGTTGCGCAACACTGCAAGCAAATCTCATCTCCGCGAATGGCTTGCCGATCATGTGGGAGGCTCATTGAGCACTGGAACATTACGTGCAGAAACCATCGCCAGGTTCATGGCTACCGCACCAGACTTCGCTATCAAAATCATCATGTCTATGCAAACTACTGTGGTAGGAACTACCAATGCTCTTCTAGATATGGATATTAGCGATATCGATTGGGCACGGCACGAAGTCATGGACAGAGACTATGGCGGACAGGGCTTTCCTTCTTATGAGGATGTCGATGACAGTGATGAAGAAGAGGCCGGAGATGACCCTGAACCCATTTACACAAATATGGAGTCGTCTGACAACAGGGCAATTGGTACAGGCAAGGAGGACAATGAGGACGATGACGAAGAGGATAACGAACATGACACCGAAAATGAGGACGAGGAAGAAGGTTCGGATGAGGATGTGACTGATGACGACAAGGAAAACGAACCACCAAGCGACGATGAGATTGATAACGACAAGGAGAACGTACCGCCTAGCGAGGACGAGACTGACAGCGAAAAGGAGGATGTATTGCCCAGTGAGGAGGAGACTGATAATGAGAAAGAGAACGTATCACCTATCGAGGATGATGAGGATGATAACGAGCTCTGAGTGTCAACAGATCATGATTACTGATACTTGATGCCATGAAGCTGGAGAGTGAAACAAATAGACAAATCCTTCAATGGCTTCTTCAATATACGAGCTCCCTCCAAACTCAGTAGCTTCAAAGTTTACCTCTCAGCGATCAAATATCCCTTCTGCTACCCTTCATGCAATTACCGTGACAATTCAAATCAGATGGAGTTATCGTTACAGACACTGCAGGAAATACGTGGCGTGCGAAGGAGGGCATACTCGATCTAACAAATACGGCAATGAAAGAAAGTGATTACATCACGATACCATATGCCTTCCCTCATCGCAGGGTGCTGGGAGGAGAGGAGAATACGCTGATAGCAATTGCTCGCAACAGCTAGGGCATTACCTGGGGTTAGGCCGCGATCTCCTTGTTGATGTCACAGTTGGCCTAATAATAGCTCTGGTACTCCTCCGACCAGATACCAAGTCTCGAGGCGGCAACAGTATGACAATCGATACAGGCTGCTTGCGACAAAATCGAATCAGAAGCTGTAGTGGACAGTCCTTTGCTTTGACAGAAACTAAAGATGGGAGACTCTGTTGTTCTCGATCCTTGCGGACCTATGGTTACAGGTTGACGGATGTTTGCCTTGGTGATCAACAATGTTATTGTTCCATCGTTACCTTGACACGCCCTCCGCTTAGCTAAGTCACATCGCGGCATTTCCCCCCCAAATCGCAGGCAGAACAACCCAAAACCCCCCTCTGACCCATGATGATCTTCCATTTCCACCCACCACACTTTTGGTCAATTATATCTCCATCCAAACCCCAAACACTCTTCGAGAGATTTTCCACCGTGGCTTCATCCAGCCTCAGCGCTTGGGTCTCGTCCTTATCCTCCTACTTTGACATCTTTGCCTCCAACGTCTTACCCACTCGGGTCCAGAGCCTCATCAACACTCACGTCACACCACTGCTAAAAGTTTCTGCCGCGCAGCCTCCACCTTCCCTTGCTGATCGGATCGCTTTGTTGCTGACCGACCATTCTACCGTCTCCTACACCACGCTTGTCGCGGCTTTACTCGCCCTCATCTACTTCCTCTATTCCATGAGCAGCTACGGTCGGAGTGCTCTCGACACTTGGGGAGGACGCCGATCACCATATACATCTGCCGCCGGAGATCGCTCGATAACAGATTATGATTTCGAGTATCTAGGTCCAGAACACTTTGATCGATCTCGTTCTTACCTTTATGATCATCGCCCCTCTGTTGCCCGTAGTCATGGCTACGACGATGGAGAAGGTCCAGATATTATCTTGTTACGGCATAGGAACACCCAATACGAGTTGAATTTCAAACCCTTTGCCATTAGCGATGGCATACTCCTAGTCGGAGACATCAGAAAATTTGCGGCCGAAGCGCTAGGAGCACCAGATCCATCCCGACTTCGACTGCTCTACAAGGGTAAACAGCTGAAAGACGACAAACGCCCGGCCAAGGAATACGGCCTTAAGCAACAATCCGAGCTCATGGTGGTGGTATCCGAGACACCTCCCAGCAGGCCCAATAGCGGCTCGGAGACAGAAGAGAGCGGATCTGCAGTGTCGCACTCCTCTCGGAGAGGCAAAAATCGAAGCCATAAACTCAAACCCCAACCGTCAAAAGACAATCTGGCACCGCCCGTCACGGACAACCGCCCACCATCGAGAACAGGGTCGAGGAGAGGATCGCGGCCGCCATCACCACCTCTCCGTTCTCCACCGTCACATTCTACCCCTCCGCAATCACCGCCTCTGCAGTCTCCTAAGTGCGACGTTGCCAGGGGAAAAGTCGACCAGCTTGCTTCCACCTTTCACACGCAATGGGTACCTAAATGTGTTCAATTTCTCTTCCGCCCACCTTCCGACCCAAAATTGCGAGATCAAGAGCACAAAAAGCTCACCGAGTCCATTCTTGCCCAGATCGTCTTGAAGGCAGACGACATTGACACAGAGGGCGACGTGCAGGCTCGCATGGACAGAAAGAAACTGGTGGACGAAATCAATGACATGTTCAAGAAATTGGATGCTGCCGCGAAGACTCACGAGGAATGATTGTACGCGTTATGTCGAGGAAAGCATGAAACATCAACTTGGCACACGGCGCTTTCAACGATGTTAGACGGTGGCATATGCATTGCAGGGAGTTGGCAAAGATTGGTTGTAGTTCTTCCCTTGGAAGCGCCGAGCGGTATAAGTTAGATGGCATGCATGTATGGATACTGTCTCGTACATCATTATACAGCTTTACCCTGTCACTTATTTGTGGACCTGTTTTCGCGACCGCGGAGAGAAGAGACGCCAGATTTGAATAGGGAATAATATGGGGTCAGGTTCTGGCTGTCCAATCATGCTTCTCGGTAGATTTCAAACCCAATTTACACGGTACACACACAATCATAGTTCCTTGGTAGACTTGCTGCACAATCCAGAAGAACCTGGTGCCAGATTCTGGATCAGAAGTCGAAGTACCCGGGTACTTACTGCTGAACTATCTCCATCCTTAGGACCCCTCCGCTCCCACCTAAGCGTGATCCCTGCTGTAAACATCCACACGCCGCGGGACAACAAAGGAGCGACATCATCTGGAAGAAATACTTGGGTCTCCCACTACAATTTACCGATTCGACTTATAGCAACAGAGACCTACGCCATTTTTAGGAAACCCGGGATATCGCTGGTTGTCAATGTTCGTACCCACCTGTTATAATCGGTGCGACCCTTCGGCGCTCGTTCAATCAATGGAGAAGTAGCTGGACCAGTTCATACAAATTTGGCCGTACACTGGATAAGGAGCAGTGACCGTTTCATGCTTGTGGGAGATGCTCGAACAGATGGCAACTGTCCATTCAGTCAATCTGAGCGAGGTAAATGGTGTGAAGGAGGAGAAAGGCAGTTTGGGGGGCCCGGATGAGTCGTACCAAGAGGTCAGTGAGAATTCGCACATCTACCGGGTCAAGCGACACAGAGCGTTGTCTGTATTGGGCTCCAGCAGCAGAGAAAGATATGGCCATTCCCCTTGGAAACATCCGCTGATTGCCTCCCCTTCATCGTGCCCTGCTCGACAAGCGTACTGACTCTATGCATAGAATCCCACCAGTTTCTCCCTGCGCAGGCCATCAAAAACCATTACAAGAGCGCCACTATCGAATGGCAATAATGGGGTGTATGTCAACCGGAAATCCGCGCAGAATTCAGATCCAAGCCAGCAACTACCGATGAGCGAATCTGACAGCCTTCTCAACTTGTACACCGACTCTGGCGCCAGTAATCCGATCCTTGCACTACCAAAGGACGAAGACCAAATACCAGAGAATATGTATCGACTAGAAGATCACGACCCAGACATTGAAAAATGGATACACCGGGACAAGCTCGCAAGGATAGAGGACGAGGAATTGCAGGCTGCTGGGTTCCATCTAGCCACACCAAGAGCCACGAGCACGAGAAGACGAGCACAGAGTAGGGATAGACTGGGCGAAGAGACAGCCAGGATAGAACAGGCTGATCACTGGGCTTCGAAACGAGTCGAAAAGCGTCCCAGGGTCTCGTCTATAACAAATGAAAGAGCAGAGTCTCCTGAGAGTCGGGACTGGGATCTACGAACACCAGAAGAAATAGCCGCGACTGATTCTGCCCGATCTACCAAAACTTATGGCTTGCTAACTGTCCGGAAAAGCGGATCGAAGATTCCAATCTTGACATCAAGCCCGCTACCAATCCCATCCGAGAGGATAGACCGAGACACTCCGATACCACGGAAACGCAATTTTAGTGGAAGCATTGAAGACGACGAGAACCTTGGGAGTCCTAGGATAAGGACAAGAGGGATTAGTGTGGGCAGCCAAAACCTGGCTGACGAGACAGATGTCAACAATAGCACACCTACCTCAACAGATGTCACTCGGTCAATCTTGAGCCCAGCAGAGGCAACTCCATCAGCGGTGCCAAACCCCGGCGGAAAAGGTGTGATAACAACCACTCCTAGTCCTCCAAGTGCGACGCGGAAGGGCACGCCTGCTGGGACTCGAAAGACATCGAACACGCACAAGCCTCGCGTGCCATCTAATTCACAAAACGCAGCAACTCTTCAGCATCCTCCCACTCGCTCCACAGATCCAGATCGACCCAGAACCGCTATCAACCGGCCAGAAGGTGAAGCTCCCTGGTTAGCCACAATGTATAAGCCCGACCCTCGACTCCCACAAGATCAGCAAATCATCCCGACACATGCGAAGAAGCAGCAGCAGCAGCAGCAGATCGACAAGAATGGATTTACACATGCTGATCACGACCAAGAAGGTGAGAAACGACCATCGCTCAGTCAGCCTTCGCCGTCGCCACCCACTCCTGGAGTCGAAAAGGGCGGCGATCCTAACGTCTGGCCATTGAAGCCAATAGGAAGGATCAGAAGTTCGAGTACGAGTCGGCCAGGTACAGGTGGGAGCGGTAACGGTGGCTACAGCACCATGCCTAAGGTCATCAGTTCTCCACTCAATTCACCGCCGGTCGGGGCGCTGGGGAGTCCGGGCCCGTCAAGCGTGCCGCAGAGCCTGCGGCGAACTCCTCCGCCTGGTGAGCTGGACAAAAAGAAGGAACGGAGTTGTGGCTGTTGTGTTGTTATGTAACGTTGGCACTGGACATTACCCCCAAAGGGACGGCGTTTTCTTCCTTTTCGCGCTCGTTTTCTCGCATTTTCCCTCTGTACGAATTACATTCTAGCGACCCTTTCTTCCTTCCGCTCGCTGGTCGGCGTAGCTAGCTAGGGAGCTGGCTGCTTTCAGGAGTTTGGGTCAAGAGCAAGCGAGGGTTGGAGTATGTGTAAAAGGTGGCACATTCAACCCCTCTTGAAATACAGGCCGGACAGTTCGCGCAATATCGGCGTTAGCTCCATCCCTGGTGGACTGAAAGACCTTGATTACTACCATTATCACATTAGTGACCTCTTCCAAGGTCTCTTGATGTACCATACTAGTTGCTTTTTGGCTCTGCCTCTCTCGCTCTCGCTCCCAATACTTAATGGCCACAAGTGCCACTGTCCTATCGTACAATCCGCCGACGCCCTGCACGACATTAACTACTATTGAATCAGTAGCATTCACGTCGGATCTGCACATCCATTGAACAAATTCGTTAAATTCATCTCCATTAAGGATTACAGTCCATTCACATCCTACCCAGATCCCATCCCTCCATGCGGTGGTACTAATTCATCCCTTCCATGCATGCATGGTTCTGGGCTTCTCCTCTCCTAGGTCCCTTGGGTTTCCACTGTTTCTTTATTGGGGATAGGATCGTGAAGTTAGAGTTTCATCTTTTGCCCCTACGCGCACACTGTGTGGTCAGTAACATGTCTGATCTGTTGCTAGGGCCAGGCTGAGAGGGGAGGAGTTGTTGGTTGGAATTGATTGCTTAGTTGTTAGGAATTAGCTAGAGGACATACGTAGTAATGCATGAGTAGAGTATTAGGGAAACATTCGTCTTGGCGGACAGTGCATGAAGCGGCCAAGCGTTACTGTGTTTGCTGGTAGTGATGAGGACCATAGAAGATGGCGGCTCAGCCCATAAGTTGATAAATAGATGTCAGCGAAGTGATTTACCAGTTGGACAAATTGTTTGTTGCTCATTGTCGTAGGACTTTGGTTATACCAAAGGACAGCGTCCTTCGGTATACCGTAAACTACTAGTAATAGTAGTCTATGGCTGACAGTTTTCTTCTTTTAGGATAGATCTACGTGGTTCGTTGACTGTATTGGGGGAGGGCTATTTTCGTTGCACTATTCACCGGACGACGCAAACAGAAGGTGGCAGAGCATGACACGGAAGGTTGTAGAAGGTTGACTGACATCTGTTCTATGGGCCCATCCCAATCTGTGTGCTGAAATCGCACGAGTCCAGGCAATGCGTTACATTTTCGCGGGCGCTCATTCGTACATTGATGTTGCCTAGCTCTATCGTAGAAGAGAGGAAAAGACAGACAGGTATTCGTTAGTCGCATCTATGTGCTGGTGAAGACCTGAAATCGTTGCTCTAAGCATCAAGTCGCAGAAATGCAGAACTAAGACGCTGCCGGCAAGGGTTGGACGAACAGCATCATAATAGACGTGAGGAGTCTAGGGATGGTGCAGGCGAGGTAAGAGAAATCGCCGACTTGTTCTCAGTCATACCAGCTCGAGTTCTTCGACTTCGTTGACCAGTGGAAGGGAGTACCAGTCCTCGCTGCAGAAGGCGGTAGTTGCGATTCGCTCCACAGCGCCGTCTTCCAAGCGGTCTATAATCATAGCGATGACCCTGTCGTACCACTCCCCATCATCGCCTTCGATTTTCCACGCTTGTAGTAGTACAGCATCACGATGTATGGAACCATCTTCTTTAAAGATGCCAGAGGAGGTAGGGAAGTCGCGGAGGCTCCCATCACGCTTTCCCAATTTGATCAGTGACTTTAAAACATGCTCACCGTCGATGATATCCTTGCTGAGTGGGTGGAGGATCTTGACTGTCCGTATGAGTTGTTTGTATTTGTCCCTGCTTGAGCTAACCTCAATCAGGAGTGACCTTGTCTCCGAGCTCACACAAAGACATGAAGCCCCACGATTCTTGATTGACGTGGGCAAAGACAAGTGGGCACTTTTTAAACTGTAAGCTCTGTAAGGCAAGTGGCGGTGAGTGTCCACATAACCTGTGAGCAAAGAAACAATGACAGGAATCGGAGTGTGTCGTCTCCGATGTGCCCATTTTCTTGCTCGTTTGGACTCGATGGGTCTAGTCCTATGAATCTCCTCATAACGACGAGCAAAGTCCTGGGCGATATCAGATGAGGGAAGTATTTGCCAACAAGGATATTTTACTGAACAAGTCCAGCCGTCCCAGGACCACGAAGGTAGTCGCTGCCTGCGAACCCATTCCTTTAGACGCGACACAGCGTTGTCGTCCACTGTCCAAAGGAGGGCGTTCAGTAAGTCCCTCGTCGGCATTCCCTCGATGAAAGGCATCCCACTGGAATATTCCAGCTTGCTCATTAGACCAGAAAATGCGAGCAGGACATCCGTATCCTTAGAAAGTGACCTTTCTGTATAACCTCTTACGAGCTCAGCGTATGTCTCAAAGTTCCATGACGTCCTATCGAGCGATAGACGTGACAACGTAGTCGAAGCCGACCTCACATCGGGCCAAAATCTGGGCATCGCATCGATATTAGGAAACTGGGCAGCTCTTGGAGGAGCAAAGGATTCCAGCCCAGTAGTGAACTGACACCGGAACAGTATCTGGTTTTCCGAAAAGAGTAGACAACGCCTCGAAAGAAGCCACTCCTGATAAGTCCAGGCCCTTGTCGACCATGGTCCAAAGAATTCGCCAACAACGCTGGCAGCGCATATGGCTTTCACCGATCGCCCATCGATCATCGCGTCACATGCGGATTTTACCCTTGACAGCGAGCGTATACCGGGAATTTCTGAATAGACATTGGTAGTGGTCGAAGTTACAAGAGTAAGCGATGAGTATTCATAGATTCTATCCATTAATCCGATCTGCTCACTCAGATCGCGGGCGTCCCCTTGGTTGATGCATAGGCAGTCTACCCAAAGATATCGCTCTCCTAAGTGTTCTGTAATCCGGATTGCGTCCCTGACGGTCTGTGGCAGAGAGTCGATTATTATTGTGGATTCCGCCCCAACAAGGCAGTGATTGATATGTTCCATAATCTCATGGCGTTCCGCTCCCCAAACGTAGCTTAAAGCAAGGTATCTGGTATCAGCATCGATGTGAACAATGGTCGAAGTCTTGACGTCGACGCAACGGATAGGAATGTCTCCTTTGTCAGAGAACAGTCGACCTTTAGGGCGACACATGGGGTGATCGTCTTCGCAGGCTCTAATCCAAGCTCTTAACGAGGTCCAATCAATGTTCGACCCATGAGTAGAATCAGGAACACTCAATACAGGGGCCTTCTCGATCAAAGAGTTGCCAGTGAGACAGAACAAGAAGTTATGGGTATTGTAAGCTCCATGAGGTAATTCAGCTGTTGAAAACTCCTCTTCGAAGATACCCTTCGCAGAGTTGGGACTTCCTGTACAACCAGTGATGGCGTGCTCGAGTTCAACCATTGGTCTTCGCCCAGGGTTGCTAGTCCTTGGCCCCCGGTGATCCTCCCCCAGAGAAGAAAATGATGATTGCTTCGGGACCTTCTGGAAGACAACCGCAAGAGAGGTGGCGATTGAACCTTTGTCGCTAACATTTGACAGGTCTGGAGTATACAGAATGATATCCGTTCGGTAAGGCTTCAGCCAGGCCTTTTCCATAGCCTCATCACAATCTTCTTTATCTAGCCAGCTCTTCTTGTGCGAAGCATCGTGAAAAGCAACCACTATGTGACAGATTCTGCATGCACACGCACGCAACTTAATCTCGGCGATTGTTCCGATAAAGACATCGAGCGGCTTGTCACCTGTGTACGAAATCTCGAAATCTTCATATCGAGGGCCTGAAAAAAGTTGCACAATGTTTAACTTCTTGCATTGCTTGCACAAAGTATCTGACGAGGGCCTATTTTCGAGCCGTTCGTCGAGGCTATGAAAATGGGTGATCTCAAGCATCTGAGCACGGAAATGATTCGTTCAGCGTATATAGGTAGAGACTAATTTTCCCAATCCTCCGAATGCCATCCTCTAAGGAGAAGATGTTATAAGGTGAAAGCCTTGCTGGTCTGGAAAGGTTGTGACCGTAATGTTTGCTGTGCCACATCTCATGCAGGTGGATCCTGATATTAGTTGGTGATTGGAGCCCTGAGCTGCTGGAAGCCGGCATCATAAATCTCATCACGCATGATGCCTTTAAAGGGCTGACTCCTGATTGGCTGGATCGATTGAAAGCCTGTCAGTCCAACATCTTGCACAAATGTACTCCGTACTGACATGAGTGATGGAGTGGTGCGAGCCATACTTGCACAGAATATCGAACTTCATCTGATCCAGCAAGTCCAAGCCCCATAGCCTATTTAGGGTCTGGAGAACATGGGATCATGGTTCCTGGCCCGCAGGATCGACAATTCATTGGTTACATTTCTGTATGGAGTACAGCTGGTGATGCGTGAAGAACTCTTCCAGTGTGAATGTTCAAAGACTCGCACGCGATAGGCCGTAGAGTTGGCCGTTTGCCTAATTGGGAAAGGTTGCCTGAAATGGCGCCACCATCCGCCTCGTACAATCCAACAGTTTCAACTTTTCAGTCCGCCGCGTCTCCTCGTCCTGCACATATATTATACATATATCCCATCTCTTCCTTGTATATAGTCTCCTGTTCCCGCCCGTCAAGTGCTCCCAACCGCCAAAATTTCGTCGATCTTCCGTCGCCTTTTTGGCATCTCAGCTCCACGTTCACCTGCTGCCATGGCTGACGCAAAGTCGAAAGCTGATGGTCTCATTCACGACAACGCCGTGATGATATTCTCGAAGACCTGGTGTTCTCACTGTGCACATAGCAAGAAGATCCTGACCGCGAAGCAAAAGGAATACGAGGCCAAGGGTACTCCATTCAGCCTTGATGTATACGAGTTGGATCAAGCATGTAGGTTGCATCCACGTTTTGTGACTCAACTAGCAAAGCTGATTGTATTCCTTGCCATAGCTGATGGCGATGATATCCAAGACTTCCTCAAGGAGAAGACAAGCAAGAGAACGGTCCCTCGTATCTTCGTTGCAGAGAAAGAATTGGGCGGGAGAGATAATCTGGATGAGGTGGTGGCCACCAAGGGACCGAAAGGCTTTGACGAGTATTGGCTGAAGAACGCTGTACATTACACTGCCACAGGGACCACCTTACCCGGATTTTTGTCAGAGTCGGAAGCTTGAAAAAAAGACACAAGAGATGGGAAAACTAGTTGGTAGAAACAGGAAAGATGGATGGGAGAACATATGTTTGATACATTTCATGGAATTCATAGCCGATACGTACTGTACATGTATCATTTGGTTTGAATGGAAGACAAGACGATGCTGATCGTCCTTTCAACTATTTCTCCTACACCACCTGCTGTGCGACCGTTCCCACAGGTCTTTCCACGAAGTCCATAACGCCATCGACTACACTCCTGCGTGCTCCTTCACTGCTCACGTTCTTGCCGGCTAAATAACCCAGCCAAATCAATCGGCTGATCCTTTCATCGTTGACTACTCCCAACCTCAAGCTGCCTTGTTTCTCCTCGATCCATGCAGCCATCTTCCCTTGAGCGTCCCTTGTCAGCATCAACGTTCCCCCTTTAGGCAAAGACTTTCTTGCTCCAGAGCCCCAAATAGCCTTAAAGTCGTTGACACTGGCACCAAATGTTTCGTCATTGAATGATTGGTCACCTGCAGCAGTCCGGGCTTGTGTCCTTCCTGTGATTCCTCTCACCCATCCGTCCCGCAGATGCATGAAATCGGTGTTCCTTGTAGGTACGATCCGGAAAGCGGTTCTGATGCCTCCATCTTTAAGTATCTCATCCCACACCTCTTCGCCCTTTACTGGATCCATTAAAAGCTCCTTCAGCTTCTGCCGCTCGCCAGGTACCAATGTTGTAGCCACTGGATCCATCTTCCTCACCAATCGTTCCTGCAGTGTGGCAATATCTGGAACTGCTATGTAGAGACCTACTACATACACTTGAATGCCGAGGAAAGATACCGTACGTATGCCCAATCCAACGAGCTGGTACTCCTGTTTTCCCTTGTCTACAACGGATGCATTCGCTGGCGCATCGAGCGATGAAAGATGTATTGTCTTTGGAAATGTAGGGACTGTAGATGTGCCGGTGGCTACTTGCTCCGCCTTGTCCTGCAAGGAAGTATCAGGGACTATCGAGGCAGGCCCATCAAGCTGAGTTTCACTGGGTGTCTGCCTTTTCTTGTTCTTTGATGGCTCTGGAATGGCACCTGACTTGATTATGCCAAATATGCACACCGCGCAAACGATGATGCCAAAACCTGCGATCTTGCTTCTCCGTATCAGTCGAGCACGCTCTGAAGATGGTGAAGGGTCGGTTCTGATTCGATGCTTCCGGGAAAGAAATTCGTTGGAGCCATAGGTAGATATGAAAGGTCCATTGCGTCGTGGATGAGTTGTGGAGAATCTGGCACGAGACGTTTGTAGCGGACAGGACCCTGTGGTCAGGACATTTCGTGCGCTTAAAATAGGGGTCTGGCTGACTCGGAGAGCACGGGGCGTCTGAGATGGTACGCACTTCATGCTGGATAGGGGTGATCCTCACATTCGAGATGATGCAGACAGAGACTTGGGGAGGTGAAAGAGGAGCTGGCCCAAGCTTCGCCAGCATTGCTTGGCAAGGCTGAACGTATTCACCACTCCAAGTTGGCCATTACCATTTTAGGAAGTTACTCGGGAAATAATGCTACAGTCTTGATCCCAGTAGATACTTTCTATATTTCTCATCGTGGATGGTGCTTCTGAGCAAACGACTGTCCCGTCATGCTGGTATTCTTCATCCAGAAACGTGAGCATCGCTGATCAAAATCCTAAGAGGGTTAGTGATGAAAAACTGGCCAACGAGGAAGCAGTCAGGACAATTAACAGCACCCATTTTCGGAGCGCTAGATCTGCCCGTTCGATGCAAGACAGTGTATTCATCAAATCAGATAAATCAAACATACTAGCAGCCCTCATCTGACTTGCTTATCTAATCCTAGAGATTGGCTCGGTCTGATTTGACTCGTTCGCCAGATGAAGTCAAACATTAGTAAAACATAAAAGAACCATTGATGATTTTTGTCTTACAAGAGGAGTCCGCCAAGACCTTTATTCCTTCGTCTCTTTCAGTCAAGACTTCAAGTTGCATTGGCGGATTTAGTTTAGTTGCTACTTACGCATTTGTTTTGGGTTATTTGACTCAACCTTAATTGATTCAAACGGACGCACTGATGTAAGATCCATGGACAAACATGCCCAAGAAATGAAGAATGTTGAATGGTAGATAAAATGCATGACTGGACAGACGACACCTGTATCCAATCGCATGCTAATTCTTTCTCGATACATGAAACGTGTTTTGAGATACTACTCCAATGTCGCAGGTATAGAGGTGTCAACATCAGCGACCAGGGGAAAGAATTTGACCAACTTATCAACGATCTGGGTTCCACCCTAAAGGCATATGGTAGGAGAAATTAATGGGGCAGGTGTAGGGTTGATACACCCTGGTATGGTCGAGACGATTTGACGTCGTCCTTCAAAGACCAGAGCCAATGGTTCGATTTCGGATTGGCGGGAAATGGGTAGTGGATGAGGAAAACAGATTGGTCCAGATCCGGAAACCACAATAACGCTGAAATCGATCCACAAATTCCAGCCAGACCAAGTCACTGAATTTGTCCCCCAAACGAAATTTGCATGACCACAACGTGGACCCTTCTGCTAAACTTCCAGAAGAGTTGCGCACAGAGATATTGACTTTGCTTCCAAGCGAAGACACAGCTGCGTCACGTCTAGCATCGCGTGCTATGAGCGAGGTACATTTATCTGCCAGGTATTGGGTATTCAAGACCAAACGCCCCAGAAATGCAGATGAGGCTCCCGAAGAATGTGAGCGCGATCGGATCCGAGAAGAAGGACAAGAAGGGCCTCGTGTTTTCAATATATGGCGCTCCGAACTTTCGCGCACCCGCATTGCTATGATGGCCCATGAGGTCCTATGGTACGTCAGTATTTGTGGCAGAGAAGTCGGAGTGGATGAGCCACGTTGGCTTTGGATAATTCGACCAAAGCTTCACCAAAGGCTCACTCAGCCTTGCAGTCCAGGAAAATCTCACTGTCACCGAAATGGGTTTCGGCAGTCCACTTCGACGACAACAAGACACCTTTCTCCACTTTCAAGAAATTGACAATGTTCTTTCATACCCCTCGAAGGTATTTTCATTATCCAGGGCATGAACTCGGTAACATCGAGCATGATCGATACCTCACATGTATCAGATTTGAGAATGGACAGTGAAAAGACCTTGGTCATTGTCATGGTCAAGACATCATGCATAACGAACTCCCAGATGCTAAAGGCTTCAGGATTTTGACTCTCTGCGTTGACACAAACAACAGGTGTCAGCGTGCAGTCTTTGTGCTCGACTGATGGCAATTTGCTAATCAAACGCTGGATATCCATCGAATCAAACTAAGCAAATCGAGGCCCTGGCTTGCTTTGCTTGTTTAATCCAAACTCGTGATTTGCTTTGTTGGGCTGATTTGTCAAATCGAGTCAAATCTCAGTAAGCAATATATTTCTAGAGTTTTACTTATATTAAATAGGTAGGAGAAACGGCTCTGTTCTCTCTCAAAAAGGCGCAGGGTGCGCAGAAACAAGTACGAATTGCTGGGAAATTAGCTGCGAAATTACGGCGAAAATGACCAGTCAAAAGCAGGCAAAATGCAAAGGTACTGACTACTAATAACATGTAGAAATAGCGTCTGACAACTTCTTGAATTCTCGTCCAGATCGAGTGTCCGCCAAGACCATTGTATTCCATCGAAAATATAAGAGACTTTTCTGTCAAGACTTTTAGTTTGACTAATTTGTCAGGTCCACGGAGGCCGATTTGCTTTGACGAAAGCACCGATTTGATTTGATGGACACCCTGATCAAACATGAAATATTGGTCCAGATCTACCAGACCATTTCGTGTTCGCTTTGAAGAGATAAAATTCGTGGAATTACAAGTGATAGAGGCGGGCCTGACAAGGGAGTGTAGAATGGGTAGAATTTGATATATTCGTCCCAGATCTAAATTCGATCACCATTTTTCAGAGGAAACGTCACCGATTATATTGATGGCTGGCTCATCAGTCGGGTGATCGTCGGAAATCACGAAAGGGCAACATGAGGGAGAACACGGGAGAAAAGAAGTACGAAGGCAGATAGTGCGAGTACGTGTTGTCCATATGAATTTGCAAGGATGTCCGAGTTGTCTACCATACGGTGTTGGTGATGCCACCATATATTCTAGGCTCTGATCTGAAACCCGCACAAGCTGCACGTGTAACTCGAATGGCTTGGTTTAGTCGTCGTGACCGGAGTTGTTGATAAGTTATCATGTTCCAAGATAGGACAGTGATCTCTGCTTAATGATGGCTTTGGAGAAACTCTACTGTGTGATCATATATTGGAAATTATTCAAACACATTCATTTATAGTAAGTGCTTCACCGCACAGGTCCTCATTGCTCTACATGGCCTCGACACTAGTCCAGGGATGGAGATCTCCCACTTTCGTAATAGCAAAGTGTTGGACCAAAATGACCGCGGTCCTCAGAAGATCGTAAACTAGCTTTTGTCTGACAGAAAGGTACTTCTTCGTTTCGTTTCTGGGAACCCTCTACATCTCACACATTGTCCCTAACACTCAAGCTTATATACATCAAATTTTTCAAGGGACACTCGCGTTTCGGGTGGTGGGCCGCAGTCTCTCAGTGGTCCAAAATACCTTAAACCGAGAGAAAGTGATTTCATTGTCATCTCAACGGGAGACTATCGTCCGCCAAGCACATAAATTTCCACAATGTTTGCATTACTCCGTACTCTGCGTCAGGGTGCCGGGGGTGCTCCGACCGCATCGGGTCAGGCGCCGCCCGTGACCGCTTGCCGCTTTTATCTTTCGGCGGTTGCCGCGTCGCTCGTCTATATATTGGTCACCGCCCCCCCGACCACGATAGCGTTGATGTCTGCATGCGACCTTCAGTGACCATCACGCCGCTTTGTCCGTCCATCTCGAAACCGTGTCAGCTGGCGGCTGCGCCCCCGGGGCTGGCATTCCTAGCCGCCCCGCGGGCTGACACCAGCTCCATGTCGGCCAGAGTTCTACCCTCGCGATTCGCCGATATCAACCGATGATGCTGACGACTACTACGTACGTCGACAATCTTATCTAGCGCCCCGGGCCAGGCGTCTCCGGTCCCTCGTGGAGGTACCTGGTTCGACACCATTGCCACCCTCACCACCGCCCACTTCTCGCTAACACGAGCGGCGCACTATTTGTCCCCGAGACCACCTCGCCAATCAGAAAAATACCGCAGCCGTTGACAATGCAGTGGCACCACTCCTTCATCCCTCGCATAGGGGCTCTGGCCAACTGACATCACGACGAAGCCTAACAGGAAGGGCCTCTGAACCATCTTGAACGTGGTGTTCAGCTGGTCTTCGCGCCACGCAAAAGTTACGAGAGGATACACTGCCTATTTGAAACCATGGCATGGCCGTGGGAAGACCGCGCAGCTCATTTCATTCGTTGCTTCCTGGGCCGGTCGATCCAACCGTTGGCCTGGTTATCGAGGCGGTTCATGCAATGGCGCCCCTATCAGCATCCTACCGAGGGTATCTCACCTCCCCATGGATTCCTCGACCAACACCTCCCTTTGCCTGAGGCACCGGCAACACTATAGCAGGATCCTGTGTAGTGGCCTCTCCCTCTCCCTTTCGATGATCGTGACATGTCGATCCTTGGAGACCCTGTATCGGCTGACATAACGCCGCGACAGGGTGAAAATGCCGCAGTGCTGGCCAGTTCACTCGATAGCAGCGCAGCAGCGATCAAGAAGGCCCAGAACGTGTCCAATAAGACACAATACAGGTGCATGATAGAGCCAGTAGGTGAAATGCTTCGCTAGGGCTGTATCGAGATCTACTTCACTACCTCGATGTCATCATCTTGAACAGCAGCCCCTAACTCGGACAGTTTGGTCTGTTGGGAGGTTTATGCAGGATAAGCCCTTGCAATCACACTTCCGCCATCCAATCACTTTCATAGAACCTCCTCGATACCCCTTACATCGTGTTTGCCTCCCATTACCATGACTTTTGTGATCACTCCTCCAGGGCTGAGTGAAAAGACTGTCCGTAGGTCTCAGCAAGCCAAACAAGACGGCGGCAGGTCAAAGACTATTATGACCAGAGTGATTGGTTCCTCCCCTTTCGATGAGATTTTGCTGGTGGCGTTCCGCACAGGTAAAAGTTCGTTTTGGTCCCTGGCCGCGTTCCAATTTCCAACGCAGGACCAGTCAGGCAGTCCTCCAAAGCACACTCCAAGGCACAAAGCTGGTGAGCATGACTGCCAACGTCATCACTTGAGGCTTTGCTCGATCTGACCACTTAAGTTGTACGGAGTCGTGCCCCAAAAGTACTTCATATCCGGCTAATATTAGCGTATCACTAGTAAGGTTTAGACTCTACCTAGCGCCCATAATAATTTGTATGGCAAGCTGGTTGATCTTAAACAGCATAACAGAATAACGCAGTGGTCAACGCAGTGGCCAACGCAGTGGCAATACAGCTCTTGAAGCCTTATTTCAAGAGATAGAATGGCCTCTGAAGACCCTATTCTACGTGAGTATGGCCTCCTTAATGAGTTATTCGAGCTTACGCGTACATAGGCCGTCGAAATACTACTCTTCGTACACCTCGTCCTCCTCCTTTTCCTCCTCCTCCTCCTCCTCCTCCTTATCCTCCTATTCGACCTCGTTCACAGGATGCTGTTGGTCGTGCTCATCGTCATACAATCGTACAACGAGTTCAATGCCTTACATTATTAGCGGAGGGATTCTCATGGCGTGATATTGAGAAGAAGACTGGGGTCAAACAATCTGCACAATCTTATCTCAAAAAAAGAGCTTATGAGCGTGGTTTTCGTCCTGAACAAGATCCTCGAATTCTTGATTGTTACGTACAAGATGGACCGCGTTCTGGTAGGCCTAAGGAGATTACTTTGCCAACTGAACAACAACTGCTTGAGAGCGTTAAATTAGATCGATCAGGTCGAGAGAAATCAAGTGAAGTTCTTGCTTATGAGTGTGGCATTAGTCGTTCAAGTGCTTTACGAATTCTACATAAATATGGCCTCTGTTGAGAAGTGCATTCGGGACCCATTCGAGGACCATGCACAGAGCATGCGCAGGCTGTACACAGGGCATGCGCATGGCACGCCAAGGTCATGTGATATATCACATGTTCCAAAACAAAAAACTGGCGCAACTTAGAGAATAGAGTTGAGAGAGACATGGAGGGCAAGATTATCTCTCGAAGAACCAAGGACCTCACCGCTGTCAATCAATCAGACTGTCCTTGGGAAGTCCGTATTTCCTGGCGGAATGTTAGTAAGCGCAATTCAGGAGTCAAGCGCTTTGTTCTCGCTATCAAGTCTCTTGATCATAAAGGTCATCCGCTTGTGGATGATCCTTTAATGTTTCCTATTAATATGCGGTCTCTTTCTAAGTTTCAGACATTAGCAGCCGTTGCTACTTGTCATCGACAAGCTATTATGACATATCAAACCAGTCGTCGAGTAATTGAAGCAGCGAAGAATATGGTATCAATTTGACGGCTAATTAGTATTATAATACTGTAAGGAATATGAGAGGAGACAAGGCAGCTCCTGAAACCATTAATAGACTACTTATAGCGCTTTATGACGCCGAATTTGTGTATCAAACTCGCGTTAATATTGAAGAGGATAGCTTTGGCTGTGAGACTAGAAGGAAACTCGTCCAAATCTGGTTTACTCATCCTATTCTTTTGGGGGCAACAAAGCGCTTTGTTGCTGATTAGCTCTGTGTGATTGATGGCACTTTTAGTACCAACAATTTGCGTATGCCAATCCTTATCGCTGTGGGTGTATTGAGTTCGGGAAAGACCTTTCCTATCGTCTTTTCCTTCTGTTCTTCTGAATCCGAGGAGTCATATTCTTTCTTTTGGGAGAGTCTTAAAGCGTACTGTTTTCAAAAGGAGGATGAAGAAGCAGCTATGCCTCCTCACGTGGTTCTCGGAGATCAAGCTGGTGGCATTCTTGCTTCCGTCTCAAAGACATTTCCTAATGCTATAGTTCAAACTTGCGATTGGCATGCTGTTGAAGCTATGTTGACCAAATTTCGACGATCTGGCAGATATAGTAAGAAGGATATCGATGGATATTTTGATGAAGAAAAGAAGATTAAATATATCGGTCTCAAGAGCGGGCCTGGACCTATATCAAATCTATAACGAAGGAGGAGCTCATAGATAATCGACAAGCTCTATTGAATGAGCTTAATCCTGCTGAATATAAGTATATCAAGAAAACATAAGGGCCGAAGGAGAATCAAGTGGTTCATTTATATACTCATCAATACCCAAATCTAGGCTCCACAAGCAGAGTCAACGAGGAGAGTCCTATCACCATGTTATACGTGAGGTCACTAATGCACAACTCCCGCTAGAGGACTCCGCTAAAAGACTCTGTTCAAAGGTTAAATCTATCCTCAGAGATTTAGTAGTGGATGAACAAGATTATCTTCGGAAATACCCACGCTTAGCGCAGGCCTATGCCTTCACAGATTTGAGATATAATATCTCAAATTTTGCTTTGAATCTATTACAACAGAAATGACATACTCTAAATTAAGCGACAGCTATATTACAAGTATCATCAAATAGCTATCAATACGAGATTCTTCTCCGATTTGGTATTGCTTATAAGCATTACCTTTCGAAAGCTTTTTGTACCGGCAAACCTCTTCCTCGTTCTCTTATTCATCCGCGCTAATGGATACACGGCTCTACTATCAATTTCACAAATTGGCAGCCAAAATACGCGGAGGAGATAGAAACGCCACCCCCTTATGATGTCTCTTCAAGACAGCAGGAACGATAAGAGGAGAAAATAGCAAGAATTTGGCAGCTACTTAGAAATAAAGAAAAAGACCGATTTAGTATTCAAACTAAGCAACTTTATCAACAGACTACGCAGCAAGCTGTTGAGATTGGTGAACAGCATTTACAGCGACAACAACTATCTATTAACCAACCAGATCCTATCTTACAACGTGATGATATTCGACAGAAAAG